>NC_084829.1:62776799-63078321 GCF_033115175.1 Lepus europaeus | reverse complement strand
TTGGGTCCCTGCACCCATGTGGGAGACTTGGAAGAAGCTCCTGGCTCTGACTTCAGCCTGACTCACACCTGTCACTTCGGCCATTTGAGGAGTAATCCAACAGATAGAAGATCTCTCTGTGTCTCTCCTTCTCTCTCTGGTAACTCTGCCTTTCAAATAAATAAAATAAATCTTTAGGAAAAAAATGCTATAATTTTCGCCTATCTTCCTCAGAAACACTGCACATCCAAGTCCTGCATCCTCAGCTATCTTTAATGATTTCTTTATTCTTGATCATTAGATGGACTTGGACCCTCTGTCCTTTGTTTTCCAACGCACTTTGTGTTTCAGTTCTCAGCTTACATATTTGTATTGTATTATGTATGCACTTAGATAGTAGTATCTGTTCATATGTCCTTACTCTTATTGTTCACTCACTAGTAGTGATTACCCATTTGTTTAACAAACTGCATTTTGAGGTAAAATTATTGATGAGAGAATGTACTTATAAAGAAGAGATTCAATTTAATTTTCCTGTATAAAATCATATCTTCCATTGCAACATTCAAAAATTAAAATATGTTGCTTGTGTCTAAAATATATAAGGACAAGTAGGATGCTCATTGGAAAATAATAAATGCTATTCCTTAATTTTGACATTTTTCTCACATTGTAAATAAACATCCTTCATATCACCTTATATAACATGAATTGTTTTGTTATAGTTCTTCAAAAATGCTTGTTTTTCTCACACATTAAAATTTTTTCAAGTATATTTTAAAGTGTTTATTCATTTATTTTTTATTTGGAAAGCAGAGAGACACAGAAAGAGACAGAATCAGAAGAGACATGTCATCCATCTGCAGGTTCACTCACCAAACATCTGCAATAGCCAGGACTCAGTGAGGCTCTGGATAATGGCAGGCATTCACCTTAGAATGATCACCACATGTTGTTTGTACATTTTTTTCCATTTGGAGCAGGAATCAAGCCATCATGGAGGATTATAAAGATTTGGTCAAGATATAAATATGCTAATAAAACTATATCTGATTCAGAACTGCCTCAACTATGATACAGATATGAAATTCAATTACATTACTGAGGTGCAAGCCTAGTCTATTAATCAGTCATATTCAACAGAATTTAGAATATTGGTGCAATAGAGAAAGTATTGAAGTATCATGCTTGCTTCAAGAAAAGCAATTCTCAAATAATCTGGTTTGGGACAGGCATTTTGGCACAGCAGATTATCCTAGTACAGGAAGCTCATAGAACCCCTAATAAACATGACCAAAAGAGATCCTCACCATGACACGTCGTAATCAAACTCACCACAGTGAAACATAAAGAAAAGATCCTAAAATGTGCAAGAGAGAAACGTCAGATTACTCTCAGAGGATCTCCAATTAGACTCACAGCAGACTTCTCATCAGAAACCCTACAAGCTAGAAGGGAATGGCGAGACATAGCCCAGGTACTAAGAGAGAAAAACTGCCAGCCCAGAATATTATATCCTGCAAAGCTCTCATTTATGAATGAAGGTGAAATAAAGACCTTTCACAGCAAACAGAAATTGAAAGAATTTGTCGCCACTCGTCCAGCCCTGCAAAAGATGCTTAAAGATGTGTTACATACAGAAACACAGAAACACGGTCACCAATATGAAAGAAGGTAAAGGAAGGAAACCTCACAGCAAAAGATCACAGGAATCTCAAACCATATATTAGAAAATATCTTTGGCAAATGGCAGGGCAAAGTTACTCCTTCTCAATAGTCACATTGAATGTTAATGGCTTGAACTGTCCAGTTAAAAGACACTGATTGGCTGATTGGGTTAAGGAACAAAACACATCTTTTTGCTGCTTACAAGAAACTCATCTTTCCAACAATGATCCATACAGGCTGAAAGTGAAAGGCTGGAAAAAGATATACCATGCCAGCAGATTGAGCCACTTCTTGGGATGACTACATCCCATATTGACGTACTAGTTTGAAGTGCCAACTTCTCTTCCAGTACATCTCCTTGCAAATACTTTTGTAAAAGGGGATGATGATTCAAGTACTTGAGTTTATGCCACCCATGTGGGAGATTCAGATGGAGTTCCTAGGTCCTGATTTCAGCTTGGTCCAGCCCTGGATGTTGTAACAATCTTAGGAGTCAACCAGTGGATGTAAGATTTTCTCTCTCTCTCTTTCCCCCCTTCTCTCTTTCTCTCTTTGTCTACCCTATTCTGTCTTTCAAATAAATTAAAAAATCTTTTCAAGAAGCAAATATCTGGACCAAAATAAACTCATCTCATCCTCTCAGTGTGATAGTCTGGCTTTCTGGCTACGAGAATGCTGGATGTAAATATTTAAGTAAATTAGACTGCGAAAAAAAAAAAAAAACTTTTTTTCAATATATTAGTCTAACATGCATACAAGTCTTATAAACGCAAAAGTGATATGTTTTATAGATTCAGGGTGGCAAGAGAGATACTTAATGCATGATGTTGGGATAAGCATGGTATAGGGAGTTGATGCATGGCTTCTGCTATAGCTCAGGAAAAGTAGTGGTCATTTATTTCATTAAAGAGCAAACATCCTTCATTAACCATAAGAATCATGAAACTAAATAAAAGATACAAGCAAATAGGGAAAGGAAAAACAAAACTATCCATTAAAATTTAACTGACAATCTCTTTTGCTTGTTCTCTGGTTGAATACAAAATCTAAATTAATGTATTGTAGCAAGTCTTTATAGATACTCTTCATAATATTTTCTAGTTAAGGTTAGAGATATGAATCACTTTGTTATTGCATTTAGGAATTAAATTTAGTGTAAAATATATCCAATCTGTAAAGAGCTATAATTACATATTTTGTAGAGGTTATGATAAAAGTTTAAGTTCAAGTACTGAGTTCTTGCAGACAGAACTGAAAAGATCTTTGGTTTGTTACCTTAAGACCTATCCTCCTTGCCTAACAACGCTTTGTTTAGTACACAATACTTACACAGTTGTACCTTTTGTTTTTTTTGTTTTTTTGAAAAAAATGCATTACAATTTGAGTGAAAAGAATAGTAGTTGATTTGTTTGATAACTGAGAATTGAAATCTACATTTTCTTCCATAGAATTGCTTTCAAATTCTCTCCTAGGATAATATATTTAGGTTCTTAAAAAATAAAGTGTATCATAAAGACCATTTTAAGTTTTTATTTAATTCCAGGAATACTATTTTGATTTCAAATTGCATAGTTGCTGTGTTATACTCTACCCATAAATATGTTAACATTAGTTAATGATAGTATGATTTTAAACATTAAGAATTGTTTTCAATCTATTTCTCATTATGTTGTAAATAATCATTATAAAATGCTTTAATAAAAACAATAACATGAATGTCTTAAATTCTTTTTAATAGATTATGATTTAGATAAATTAAAAATCCAAATATTTAAGGCAATATGGAAAAATTCAAATCAGAAAATGATATGGTTTCACAATAAGGAGACTGGACCCAAAATATGAATAATGGCCCTGAAGATTAAAGCAAATAAGCTTTTTATAACTTAAAGAAGAGGTATCTTCAGCTAGGAATTTTTTATAAATATCTTGTTATGGAGTTACGTAATTACACATAGTGGTGCAGAGGTAAGGTTAATAATCAATTGGCAGGCAGGTGCCATGGCTCACTTTGCTAATCCTTCACCTGCTGCGCTGGCACCCCGGGTTCTAGTCCTGGTTGGGGCGCCAGATTTTGTCCCAGTTGCTCCTCTTCCAGTCCAGCTCTCTCCTGTGTCCTGGGAAGGCAGTGGAGGATGGCCCAGGTGCTTGGGCCCTGTACCCGCATGGGAGACCAGGAGGAAGCACCTGGCTCCTGGCTTCGGATTAGCGCAGTGCACCATACATGATTTTCAGGAACAAAAGTTTAGTGTAATTCCATGGAAATGTATTTATTCCTTTAAAACTTTTTATTGTGCAGTAAAAAAATCTATTATTTTGTTACCTAATGCAGTAAAATTATACTACTATTAACAATGTGTGATAAATAATATGTTACAATATGAATATACCTACTAATGTATTAATATATTATTAATTATATTGTTATGTAATATATACGAAGGCATTTTTTAAACCTCATGCACAGTGAATTAGAAGATAATTTTTGGGTATGAATATAAGTCAATGCATAAAAGGTGTCTGAAAAAACTTCATGGAAAAATATGTTTTAAAAAGAAACTATGCATGTATTTATAATTTTTGCATTCTTTTTTGATACCATTTCTTCAATTTTTGATGTATTAATATATGAGATATTTTTTTATTTTTTATTTATTTATTTATTTATTTTTATTTTTTTTTTTGACAGGCAGAGTGGACAGTGAGAGAGAGAGACAGAGAGAAAGGTCCTCCTTTTGCCGTTGGTTCACCCTCCAATGGCCGCCGCGGTAGGCGCACTGCGGCCGGCACACCGCGCTGATCCGATGGCAGGAGCCAGGTGCTTCTCCTGGTCTCCCATGGGGTGCAGGGCCCAAGAACCTGGGCCATCCTCCACTGCACTCCCTGGCCACAGCAGAGAGCTGGCCTGGAAGAGGGGCAACCGGGACAGGATTGGCGCCCCGACCGGGACCAGAACCCGGTGTGCCAGCGTCGCAAGGCCGAGGATTAGCCTAGTGAGCCGCGGCGCCGGCCAATATATGAGATATTACACTTCCTTTTATTTATCATTTTTTCAGATTATTTTCTTTATTACCTAATTTTTATAACTTTGTTGAGGTACCTTTGATATTCCACAAACTAAAGATACTTAAAATGTTCAGTTTAACAATTTGTGCCCTACGTGTATACCACAATCAAGAAAATGAACATACACATCAAACCGCAAAGTTTCCTCCTGCTTCCCAGATCTTGCTGCGATTTTTACAAACTCATTGATTTGTGTATTTCACTATAGATTAATTTTATTCTCAGTAATTTTACATGAATGGAACCATACAGTATTCAAAGGTAAATCACACAGAATTTGGATAAATTCCCAGGAGTGAGAGGGCTGGATCATATGATAGGTCTATATTCACATTTTAAATCTGTTTTTATACATATGCTTCATTTGCCTACTACAACTTCATTTGTATAACTAAAAGACAATCAAAGCTTCATGCCCAGTAAGACATTTAGACAACAACTGATTAATGTGGCCTCTGAATTTTATATTTTTATGCTGATACATTGAATAGATTGAGATAGAATGTTGACTGCATGAGATAACAAAAGGTTTTGAGAAGGTATAGGAGTGAAATTGCATGCAGAGCTATCCTAAAACTTCCTTCCAGGTTAGCTTATCATAGCAGTCACACCAATGGGAAGAAAAGACAGCTGTAGCCACTGTGAGTTTACAGGCTAGAAAAAGCATTTCAATTATAAGAAAATGAAAGCTCAGAATGTTTAAATGACTTAGTCAAGATATTTCGACCATTATGGAAGTGGTAAAACATTGGAAACTATAACTTATGAAGACTTTTCTATCAATAATTAAGTAACATAAGGTATGGGGGCAACATCCCAATGTACAAGCTGGCATGGAATAGGAAACAGTAAAAACAAGATGAGGATATTGACAGAATAAATTCTAATAAAGAAACAATAAATTTAGCTTTAGACATTATATATCCCTACAACTCCAAGTAGTGTTGGAAACTAATATCTTCCTTTATTGGCTACATGATTCAGAAAAAGAAAAAGGTGATTTGATATTTAATTAAGAGAAACTCTGTTTAAACCTAGATTCTTTTAATGAATTAGCAAATCTACCTGTTATAAATATTATTTTCTTTTAGTTTACTTTGGGATTATTAATAACCACTTGCAGAAGGTTGGGAAGAGTCAATGTTTATCATACACAAAGTGCCTGTCAATGCTGATTTCATGAGAAGAATACCACAAAATATGGGGGAATGAAAATGGAGATGGTGATAATGCTAACAATATGATGACAATAGTTATTAAAAATGGGGAATGGGAATCCAAACCAGGTAAGAGACATCTGAAAATTCAGAAGTTTGATTGCTTTTAGATGTAAAATGTAGTATTCATTTCACTTTTCTACATTGCAAAAATTATACTTTGTTTATTGTTCAGCATTATAGCTTATATTTGAAAAAAAAAAACAACTATCTAAATCAAAAGTAGGCAATGTCTTGCTTGTGAAATATAGAATGTCCATAAAAGCATTTAGTCTGGCCTGCCAAGACAACTGCAGGCAGGATTTGATAGTGAATATATCTATTGCATGCTAATTTTTAAATTAATAATTTTGTATGGCCTGTGAATTACATTATAAATATCCAAATGGCCCTTAAATAAAAAGGTTGTTAATATGTACCATGGTTTATAAACTTGAACTAATAAGGATTTTTAAAATCACTTAATATTGTGTCTAGATATCTGTTAGGTTGTAATACATGTAGCTTGGTGAATGGGAAAGTAAAGTGGACTTTATCTGTCTGTGCAAAAGCTTGCATCATTGAATTCAGTAGGGAAGAATAATGCTGACAACTCCCCTTTCAATTGGCAAGTGTAACCCTATCACACAAGTGAGATCTGGAAACCCAAATCCATGTGGTTATTCATGAGGTGATCAGACAATCACACCTATTTATTCGGGTAGTCTATTTTTGTCATTTGTTCACTGACATACCATAAATACTTAAGCCATCAAATATTTTAGACGTTTATGAGGTAGAGGGTATTCCATAGCATAGAGATCACCACTTCTAAGCTTGCTGTAATTATTTTTCTCTATTCTTTTCTACAAATGAGAAGATAGCAGCATATATTCTAGATAACAATGTCAAAGTATCTATCCAAGAATGGTATTTGTGCCTCCAACCACAAGGTTAACAAATGTTGATGCTTTGGTGTCCCTGAAGGCATAATTAACAGCACAAACAATGTTCTGTGAATTGTGCCTAATGGTTCTCTAAAAATCCATAGTGCTTTGTCTCATCATCCATAACAATCAAGACAGCTACAATAAACTGTTTCTGAATCTTTCAATGCTCAGTTAGCAAAACTCTCCCAAATACAGCACCAAATTTACATGGAAAGGTGATATAGTCATGGTTATGGTGAACAAGCTCTCATTCTAAATCTAAAATCATCTTAAATAAACATCCATTATAGATAAAAATAACATATTGCTATCCATTTCTCCATGAAACCAATTTTGCATTCAGAAATATCATTAAAATAGAAAGCATTTTCTGCATGCATCCATTTTTCTCCATGTTTTTTTTTTCACTAAATGGAATGAAGGGCTGAGATCACTGATCAAATAATTCATGGAAAAAGTATTGTTAATGATCAAAGCTATGACTTTAGTAGTTAAATAACTCTAAATGAACCAGGCATTAATTCACAGAACAATTATTTAAAACTTTCTTCATTTTGTTTTTTTAAGTAAGATGAGAAAACTAAATATATTCACACAACAATTATTGTTAGCTGTTTGTAGTCTTTTTATCATTATTTTTAATCACCTATAATTTTTTGCATCAGAAATTTCTTCTAACTATAGATTCTCATACCTTTTATATTACCTAGAATTTTAATAACCATATAGAAAATTAAACTTTAAACAAATTACAGATATTATTTACAATTCCTCTCAAGAACTTCCTAAGTTCCATTTTTTGAAGGGTAAGAAAATATAGGTGAGAAAAAAATAAAAATCCATTTCTAGCTTTTCAGTCGTGACAGGCAAAAAGTAGATTCCCATAGTGGTCACGATCTTCTAGTATCCTAAGACTCCTTATAAGATATTGTGCAAACATTTCTTGAAGAAGCTGTGTTTCTCTTTTCTTAGGGGAGACACATATCCCCTGCCTTATAATAAAAGATACTGGATGACACATTAATAATGCCAGACTCTAACCTTTCAGAAGCATAATTAGAGGTTGAATATTAAATTGAACCATTTTTAGAAGTTTCTGTCTCATTTTATGCAGACTTTTTATGGAAACATTTCTGCTAAATTACATATTTTAATTATAAGGTATTTGCACAGGTCTACAGTTTAAAGATCACTTCTCTTCACCAATATTTGTAGAATTGGATGAGTGTCAGATACCATGTAGTCAATACTCTAATTTTATGAAGTGAAAATACAAGCTCTGAAAGATTAAGATTTAGTGATCCCAATATTAGAATCAATATGTACAATATTTTTTAAATTCTTTTCAATAATGTTTCTTTTCCAGAAGCAGAAAATAAATATATATTATACAGGATATTTTATAAATAAAGTTCTGATCTTTCCTTTCCACTGGAAATAATGTTTCGGTGATTTCAGGGAAATGAAGAAATCATCTACATATTTTGTATATAGAAAAGTACTAGGATGTAATGAAAACAGTTATAAACATCAGGGTTTATGTCATGAACTATCAAGAGAGTAATTTACCTTGATAATTTAAAATTGCCCAGTAATTCACAATGTGATTTTACAATTTAAAAAATTGTGCCTTATTATGGATTCTTTAAAAGAAGTATAATATCCATAAGAATTTTAGCAATTTTCTTTGAATTCAGAAAATATGTGGATTATTTATCCCCCTCAAATTTATTTATTAAAGTCCTAAGCCTTAGATTGGCTCTATTTAGTGATACTTGAGAACATATGATGAAGTCTTGATAGGATTAGTTTTCTCAGGAGATATCAGAAATTCTTCTGTCTCTCTCTTTCTCTCTCTCTCTCTCTCCCTATCTCATCTCATCTCATCTCATCTCATCTCATCTCATCTCATCTCATCCCAGTTGCACACACCCAGAGAAGACCATAGGAGGACACAGTGAAAAGGCAGTCAATAATCTGCAAGTCAGATAGAGAGCCCTCACTAGACTCTGAATAGTCCAGACTTCACTCTGGACTTTGAGGTACCAAAACTCTGCATAAATAAACTTCTGTTGTTTAAGTCGCCAGATTGTGGGATTTTGATGTAGTAAACCAAGCAGATTAATAAAAGGACCTTTTTGAGCTGCATAGAAATTCATGGCCATATACAAAGCTTATTATGAAAAGTAATTTAAAACATATTTTAAGATGATTCAAATATTATATGATAAGTTTTTGAAATCACTTTTACACATTAAATTGTTTGATAACTAAAATGATAGGGCATATCAACTCAAAAAGTGCTTATATTAATTAAATTTGGAGATGAGAAAAACCATTTATTCCCGAAGCTTATTTTATAGTTCTTTCATAAAAACAAAAAAAAAATTAAAATATGCAACATTATAGAAAAATATAGCTTTTAAATTAGAAATGTTAAGAACATGAAAAAGGGCTGGTGCCGTGGCTCACTTGGTTAATCCTCCACCTGCGGCGCCAGGATCCCATATGGGCGACGGGTTCTAGTCCTAGCTGCTCCTCTTCCAGTCCAGTTCTCTGCTGTGGCCTCGGAGGACAATGGAGGATGGCCCAAGTGCTTGTGCCCCTGCACCCACGTGGGAGACCTGGAAGAATCTCCTGGCTCCTCGCTCTAGATCTTAACAGCTCCAGCTGTTGCAGCCATGTGGGGAGTGAACCAATGGAAGGAAGACCTTTTTCTCTGTCTCTGTCTCTCTCTCACTGTCTATAACTCTACCTGTCAAAAAAAAAAAAAAAAAGAAACAGGAAAAAAGGATTGCTAGTTGATTACAAAATGTAGACATTTCCAATCCACTTTTAGTTAAATTCAGACTGAGTTCGTAAAATATAAATATGAAGAATGAACTCCAGTGTAGGTTATGTTCAGAAATGTTTTCTAATGTATTTCTCTGTTCTTTATCTTCTGTTTGGTTTAATGTGGAGTATCCTTAACAATATTTGGAGTCATCTGTTGGAGATTATAGAACCACAGCTGACAGCAACCTTGGTTCCTGTGTCTCCACTTGGAGGTATCCGATCAGCCCTGCCCATGTAGAACTCTTCCATATAAAATCTATAAACTTCGTTCGTGTAATCTATTATATTTACAGATTGAAGCATTTCATTCTGTTTTGATTTATTCAGATTTCATTATTCAGATTGTAATGTAGTTACATTAGAAAAGATGGTAAATGTTTGTTTGTGATGTTTTGAGGCACTGATTTTGAATCCAAATGGACTTCTATAAATAATGTTGAATCTCACTATTATAGGATTAATCTCAATTTTTATGAAAATGGAAGAAGGAAAAGTTTTATTAAAAATAATAATAATACTATCTATAAGAAGTTACTGATGATATTTCTTGTACTGCAAGTAAAGCTAAAAACAATTATTACAGGCAATAAGTCAGCTTTCTCTTTTGTTTCAATATAAATCATACTTTATATTTAATAATATTTTATATTTTAAGGAGTAAAATGACATTTTGATTCATATTCGAGTTATTACTATGATTACTATTGTCAAGGAAACTTAAACTTCCTTCAGCTCACATATGGTCTTCATTTGCTGTAAATAAAGATCTGTAATTTGTACGGTTTCCTCCTGTGTTTTATTGGTACTGATGACCCAATGAGATTCCATTGAAAACCGAAGCTTGACAATATACCTTCTATTTGCTGTCCATGTTATTACTTTCAGTTTGTTTTTCATAAAATGTATAAAGCATTCTTTCCTCATTGCTAAATTCCATCTAGTGCTGTCAGCTGCCACTGTGTCCCAGCTGGCTGCCCTGCTACCATTAATTCAGGCTGGCTGACATTCTCCTTGAAGCACTTTACCTGACCTCCTTATTCAATTTCCTCAATTAGTTCATCACAGGTATTTAAAATATTTGGTTATAAAAATATTCCACTTCTGTTGTATAAGAGTTAATATGATACGACATAAGAATTTCTCCTGAAAAGATTTAGATTCTTTTTATATTAATGGAAAGTTTAAAAAATGGTTTGCATAAACATTTTAGTTTGATAGTTTCTAAAGCTTTTGAAGATTACTGTTATCAAGACATTAACTTTCTAAAATATAAAGAAAATGTTTATTTAATTACATAATACATATACATATACATAAACATATTATGTACTTTATGACATTCCTTAAGTAAAAATTTTTTTTTTGACAGGCAGAGTTAGACAGTGAGATAGAGAGAGAGACAGAGAGAAACATCTTTCTTCCGTTGGTTCGCCCCTGAAATGGCCACTGCGGCCGGCGAGCTGCGCCAATCCAAAGCCAGGAGCCAGGTGCTTCTCCTGGTCTCCCACACGAGTGCAGGGCCCAAGCACTTGGGCCATCCTCCACTGCCTTCCCAGGCCACAGCAGAGAGCTGCACTGGAAGAGGAGCAACCTGGACAGAACCGGTGCCCCAACTGGGACTAGAACCCTGGGTGCTGGCGCCACAAGTGGAGGATTAGCCTACTGAGCTGCGGCGCCAGCCAGGTGAATTTTTAAAATATTCTTATAATTACAGTTTCCTATGTTCATGACAGTATTGTTTTGTAGTTAGAATGATTACTATAGTGAAAATAAAATTTTTATTGAATTTCTTTCCATACACAATTTTAAGGAGAGCTATGATTGAAAGGAATATGTAGGACATAATTTAAAATGCACTCTTAGCTACAAGTATTATGATAGACATTTTATTATAATATATGCCAAATATAGAAAACTCAGGTTGTAAATCAGTAGGCAAACTTTCATCCATTTAAAAATCAGTAACTTTCTTTTAAAAGATTTATTTATTTGAAAGTCAGAGTTACACAGAGAGAAAAGGAGAGGCAGAGAGAGAGATCTTCCATCTACTGGTTCACTCCCCAGTTGACCTCAATGGCTGGAGCCACAGTGCTGGCCCCAGTAATACATATTTTTTTAAAGACTTATTTATTTATTTGGAAGTCAGAGTTACAGAGAGGCAGAGGCAGAGAGAGAGAGAGAGAGAGAGAGAGAAAGGTTTTCCATTCTCTGATTCATTCCCCAAATGGCTGCAACTGCTGGAGCTGGGCTGATCCGAAACCAGGAGCTAGGAGCTTCTTCCAGGTCCCCCACACAGGTACAGGGGCCTAAGCACTTGGGCCATTTTCTACTGCTTTCCCAAGTCAAATCAGAGAGGTGGATCAGAAGTGGAGCAGCCAGGATTCCAACCGGCATCCATATAGGATGCCAGCACTGCAGGTGGTGGCTTTACCAGCTAGCTATACCACAACACCAGCCCCCAGTAACTTATTTCTGAAAACAATCAGAGAGCCTAGCATTTCACAATTTGAGGTTTTCTTGTGATTATTTAAAATTAAAGTAAAACAGATTTCATGTATTTCATAGATAACTTTTCTATAATTTTAACAAATGGAATGAAAATACCAAAATCATCAATTGGTATCTGTTTATAAAAAAGGTAAAAACTATTTTTTAATATGTGGAGATGTTTGAATTTCTTTACAAAATTATATAACAATAGAGAAGTGGCAATAAGCAGCAGCTTGACAACAACCTTCTCTTTAGTCAGAGATTTTTTGAGCAATTACTAATTGCTTAAGTTAATTCTTTTTTTTTTTTTTTTTTTTTTTTTTGGACAGGCAGAGTGGACAGAGAGAGAGAGAGAAAGGTCTTCCTTTTCCGTTGGTTCATCCTCCAATGGCCACTGTGGCTGGCGCGCTGCGCTGATCCGAAGCCAGGAGCCAGGTGCTTCTCCTGGTCTCCCATGTGGGTGCAGGGCCCAAGCACTTGGGCCATCCTCTACTGCCTTCCCGAGCCACATCAGAGAGCTGGACTGGAAGAGGAGCAACCAGGAAAGAATCCAGCGCTCCGACCGGGACTAGAACCCAGTGTGCTGGTGCCGCAGCATTAGCCTAGTGAGGTGTGGCGCCGGCCTAAGTTAATCTTAAAAGGTGTATTTTGCTTTGAAGGAGTATATTGACATTGATGCTTGAGAGTATGTAAACAAGAGCCAACAGGTGCTTGTGAAAGAATAAGTGAAGTTAATGCAATGTTTTTCTTTCTTGCCTTTAAAAAAAAAATATCTGCTTAAGAGGCAAAACTAGAGAAAGATAGGAAAAGATAGATAAATAGATGATGGATAGATGATAGATAGATAGATAGATAGATAGATAGATAGATAGATAGATATAGAGTCCCATCTGCAGGCTCACTTTCCAAAAGACTCAAATATCCAGGGCTGGGTTGGGACAATTGATGCAACCTAGAATTCAATGAGGTCTTCCACAGGGGTGGCAGGAGCTCAGTCACTGCAGCTGTCATTGTTTCTCCTAGGTCTGCATTAGCAGGAATTGAGTCCAGAGTAGACCAGTTGTCAAAGCCAGGCACTCTGATACGGGAGGTTAATGTCTGAGCCACTAGGCCAATTGTTCATTCCCCATGATTTTCTACTATCACAAATTGTGATTTTTTTCACTCATTCACCTATTGATTCACTAAGCAATTTTTTTTTCATTTTTTACTCGATTAAATGTATTCTAATAAACTTTCATCAATGTTTACATGGATAATGCTCTGGTAATAATAAATCTTGTTATTTAATGTCCCAAAATTATTTTGGACTTAGTTTAGACATATTTATTTTCCAAAATGGAATGTAAATATAAATGAAAAGTGCTATTAAATTTTTAACTTGAAAATATCATTTGTGTGTATATGCGGTATATAAGAATGTATGTAGGGGGCCAACACTGTGGCATAGTGGGCAAAGCCACCACCTGTAGTGCTGGCATCCCATATGGACACAAGTTCTAATCCTGGCTGCTCTAGTTTAGATCCATCTCTCTACTATGGCCTAGGAAAATAGTAGAAGATGGCTCAAGTCCTTGGGCCCCTGCACCGTGGGAGACCCGGAAGCTTCTGGCTCTTGGCTTCAGATCCCCTCAGCTCAGGCCTTGCAGCTATCTGGGGAGTGAACCAGAGGATGGAAGACCCCCCCCCCCCGCCTCTGCCTCTCTGTAACTCTGCCTTTCAAATAAATAAATAAATCTTCTTTTTTTTTTTTAAAAAAAAAGCATGTGTGTGGATAAAACTGTAAATTCTAAAAGTTTCAACCAATTGTTCCCTTTTAGATTTTGCTAGGTTATCAGATATATTTGTCTAAAGAATTTTAAGAGGAATTATTGTGATTCCATACATAATTCTTATCTTAGAATACACACACATATATATATATATATATATGTATATGTATATATTTGTGCTCTGTAATTTTCTGTGGTTCATTCAGCCTGAAATAAGATGAATTAACTGAATTACTTTTGGAATCTGTCCTTTCTTATCTATTTACAAAAACTTAGTGTGCATGTATTATTTCCAGTTTCCTAAAACAGAGATCTACCCAAGTATGGAACATAACTATTTCCAATTCCTTCATGTTTTTGTAGATATATCTGACATAGTTCCTGTCCATTCAGAATGATTTCTATTCTTCTGCACTTTATTTATGTTATTTGATGGATTCTATTTTTCTGTTTGACTTGTGCAATACAGAAGAAATTTTAGACACTTCTCTGCAAATTCAATAGGAAGAGATGAACGCATCTTTTCATAAATCCCTGGATATAACTTTCACAGTGCATATTAGCAAATATCATTCTTTATCCATTTGCTTTAATAACTGGAGCCCTAATACTTACTTAATTCAGGGCAACTAGATTTAAGATAAATAAAGCCATATGTTTAATACAACTGTGGATTATAAAGAAGTTGAATATTCTCTAAACTTGACTTCAAACAATTTGTCATTCATTGAAATCAGAAAAATAAATTCTTTAAATGTGTTTTTATTCATTTTTATTTATGTGAAAGGCAGAATGAGAGAGGGAGAGAAAGAGTGAGAGAGAAAGGTAGAGGTGGGGGTGAGAGAGAGGGATATGAGAAAGATATCTTCCATCCTCTGGTTCACTCTCAAATGAACACAACAGTTGGAACTGGGCCAGGCCAAAGCCAGGAGCCAGGAACTCCATCCAGATATCCCATGTGGCTGGCAGGGATCTAGTACTTGAGTCATTATTGACTGTTTCCCAGATATATAAGGAGGAAACAGTACCAAAAGCAGAGACAGGAACCTGTCCCAAGCATCCCAAGCAGTGATATAACAAACTGTGCCATAATATCCACTCAGAAAAAAACTATAACTTTATAAAGGAACCCACAAAATACAGTAAATGCAATACACAGTCAAAATGGCTACATGTAATACACACACAGGTATTTCCCTACATTCTAACTTAGAAAAATATGGATCTCTTTGTGAAATCTTTTAGGGTTCCTTGTAATGATATACTATTGACAAATATATGTAAATACATTATTCTCAGTTTGTGCATCTATACCTCTCCTCTGTGTGTGAATGTGTGTGTACATGTTCATGCTCTTATATGTGATGTCAATTATAGAAGTTTTCTGACTTTTAAATACTTTCAATCAGAAGTTACAGTGGTGAAGTTAATGTATGTAGCTGTCAAAAATAGTTTGTGTTTTCAAATGCAGTTAGATGAATACAATGTGGTAGGTAGATTTCTCCTAAGACATGCATGATCTTGAAAACAGTTATCTCCCAGTGGCCAAAGGACAGGAGTACAAAAGCATGTCCTTTGAAAGTATAGATATATCCAAAGGGAACGAAATCAATGTATGAGAATTTAGACATTCACATATGTTTTTGCCATGATCAAAATTAAAAATTTAACTATGAACAGAAAAATTTACAAAAATGAAGTTGAGATGAAATGCAGCACTAAAAGTTTAAAGAAGTTAGAAAATTATTGATGGACTATGTTTGTTTTTAATTTGTGCATTGGCATCTAAAGATAATTGAATTCACTGGTGTGTTTGCAAATGCACTCTTTGCTATTCTCCTAGAGGGAAGCTGATTTTTTTTTTTTCTTTCTCAACAAGGATTAGTGCATATTCCAGGACTTAGTTGTAGAAGTTCAGGGATTCTAGACATTTTAGTCAGACAAAGAGATTTAGTAGAGAAACCATGATTGAAAGTATAGGAGGGTAGTCTGTTTGCTGGAATTTACATTTGGCTCCCAGTTATACCAGAATCGCGGATGTCGGGGAAAAGAGGACTACCCTGGGAACTACTGCTTGCATGAAAAATCCAGGATTTAAGAAGCAACACAAACTGCTACCACAGCATCTTGTTATTCATGAACTTTCTGAATCACCTATGCAATTCCAAAAAAAAAAAAATGTTCTGCAGAAAAATAAATTGTCTTTTAAATTCCGTTTCTGCATCACTTGTTTTTTAACTCCTTTATAATTATTTACAGATCTAAAAATTTAGGCATTTGTGCACGAAGTAACAGGACAATCTCTTGTTCCAGAATACTATTTAATGTAGAAAGAGTATTTTGAGCTGTATATCCCACTTGTGTATTCTCAGAAGTAGAGTAGCTTATAATAGAAGGAATATCAAGTGTATTATATCTAGGCTTGAACATAGCAGAATGGAGTAGAGTTATAAATAGAGAAGCTAATGAACCATAGAATGTCCATATCAAGCATAGTACCCGTCCCTTAACCTTTAGTGCATATACTTGCCCATTTTTCTTAAGTCTTCTGAGAAAAAACATATTTAAAGAAATGTAATATAACCATTCCAATTTTTCTTTTTTTTAAAAAAAGGCTGACACTTTCACTTTAGAGATGGGTGCTCAGCAATTAAATGTATTGAGGTTGCCTAGACCTTGCCTCAGTGAAGGACTTGCTGCCCTGCTATGGGAAGTATGACTAACAGTATTCAGCTTCCATATCTCAGAAACAGAGAGATGCCTTGTACACAGCCACATCATGTGCTTGGATGAGAGGAGGGTACAGAAGCCCTACTGCTTGGTCATGATGTGGGACAGAATGATCGGCAGCCTTTGCTGTGAAGAATCCCACTGAGTTGAATAAGATTTTGTGATTTGAAATGCAGATTACTTCTTCCACTCAGTTCTGCTTTTACTTAATCTGTGTCAGTGATATTGATTACTAAATACCATTTTTCATCTCAAATCACATCTTGTATCTACATCTAGAGAACTCTAGGTGTGGAGGATATTAATTGAAATCATAACTGTAAAATACTGAAATGTATCAAATCTTCATCAGTATGTTGGAAATCTTACTAAATTTTTTAAAAAACTATTTGACACTTTTGAAATGCTAGTAGATAAGCTTTTTGCTAACAAAATTATAAATGCAGAAAATAATGAAGAGGTATCTGGCCTTTCCTGTAAGAACCATGTACCAGGTAGGTAGATATTGGATCAAATTGTTTTTCTGTACAGAAGAGTCTTAAATAATAAAGCAAGTAAGGATACCAGAATTTGAATGCCAACATTTTGGAACTTCTAATAAATTAATAGATTTAGGCATTACATATCAAGAATTGCTGACATCAAAACTGAGATATCAGAATGAACATATTTCCTGGTGGTAGTAATCAATACTTATTAAATAGTATTAACTGTCTCCACCAAGAGAGTTGATTCATTTTTGTGAGATAACTAATAGTCAGAAAATACAGAGGAAGGAAGAACATGAGAACTGCATCAAATGGATACAATTTCAAGAAACTCAGAGTAACTCATGATTAACTCTTTTTTATTTATTTATTTATTTATTTTTAATTTTTTTTTTTTGACAGGCAGAGTGGACAGTGAGAGAGAGAGACAGAGAGAAAGGTCTTCCTTTGCCATTGGTTCACCCTCCAATGGCGCGCTGTGGCCGGGGCACCGCACTGATCCCAAGGCAGGAGCCAGGTGCCTATCCTGGTCTCCCATGGGGTGCACGGCCCAAGGACCTGGGCCATCCTCCACTGTACTCCCTGGCCACAGCAGAGAGCTGGCCTGGAAGAGGGGCAACCGGGATAGAATCCGGAGCCCCGACCAGGACTAGAACCCGGTGTGCGGGTGCCATAAGGCGGAGGATTAGCCTGTTGAGCCACGGCGCCGGCCTATGATTAACTCTTGATTTGAATTATGACTTTAAAATAAACGAACTCTTTAAATGTAACATTTACTAATTTGAACACTGAGCAGATAGTTAATACGATCCAGATTTGGAATTTAAAATGGTTCTAAAATTTTCTTAAGTGTTTTATCAAATAACTTTCAAATAATTTTTTTAAAAATTTATTTTATTTATTTGAAAGATAGAGTTAAAGAGAGAAAAAGATACAGAGAGAGAGAGAGAGAGAGCTCTTCCATCCTCTTAAAATGGCCACAAAAGGCAGGGCTGGGCCAGGCTGAAGCCAGGAGCAAGGAGCTTTACTGGGTCTCCCAGATGAATGAAGGGGCCCAAGGAGTTGGGCCAACTTCTATTGCTTTCTCAGGTGCATTAGTAGGGAGCTGGATGGAAAGTGGAGCAGCCAGGACTCCAATCGGTGCCCATATGGGATGCCAGCATTGTGGGCAGTGGCTTACCCTGCTACACCATAATGCCAGCCCCTCAAACAACTTAAGAAGGACAAATGGCATTAATTATTATTGCTGGTTTTTAAAAATTTGCTTTTTTACTACGTTTGAAGTAAAAATAATAACATTATCAACTTGATATTTACTAAGCTGAATAGTAAATATTTTTATAAATTGTTTCATTTATGAATAGTGAAAGAAGTAGTGTTATTGGATCTAATTCTTATAAGGAGAGATCTAAATATATGGTTTAACATGTCTAAGATCAGAAACTTGGAAATTTGAAGTGTCTGTATCTTTTTTTTTTGCTTTTTTTATTTTTATAAAACTTTTATTTAGTAAATATAATTTCCAAAGTACAGTTTATGGATTTCAATGGCTTCCCCTCCCCCCATAACTTCCCTCCCACCTGCACCCCTCCCATCTCCCGCTCCCTCTCCCATTCCATTAAGATCAAGATTCATTCTCAATCATCTTTATATACAGAAGATTGATTTAGTAAATATTAAGATTTCAACAGTTTGCACCCACACAGAACATAAAGTGTAATATACTGTTTGAGTACTAGTTATAGCATTAATTCACATTGGACAACACATTAAGGACAGAGAGAGTGTCTGTATCTGAATACATGCTTGAAAATGTATTATCTATAAGGACTTTGCTTTCCATAAAACACTGGAAAATATTGAAGCAAAATTCAAATTTAAAATTACTGGAAACTTGTATTATTTGGTATTATAAAAATCAGATAAATATATGATCAATGTTTTTAATAGACTTACTAATGTCCTCTTACTCAGCAGCATGATTATTAACAAGAACAAAAAGTAACACTATGATGTATAATCTATAATGGATATAGACCATTAGTGAGCACTCCACAAAATAGCAATTGGACAGGAGTGTGAGGAATAGATGAATGAGTTGAGTGGGCTAACTAGGAAGCTAACATATAGGAATAACTGGCAGAAATAACTTGACAGAACAGAGGCTGCAGTCGATGTGGTACAAATAATGATGTCTGTAAAACCATAATAAAATAACATGTAAAGCTGAGGAGACAAACCCTGCTGCTATCAGATTCAAGTCAATTTTTTGACTTCTTTGAGATTTACTCTTGAAGATACATATTGATTAATAAAATGAAGATAAAATTTGACTGTATCACATTAAGTGAAAACCAGTTATGACCAATAAGTAGTTGTAATTCATGTGTATTTATTTTCATCAGTGATTTTGCAATTAAAAAAATTTATTTGAGTGCCACCAATGAAGCATACTAATCTTATAAATCTTACAGTAAGTGGTAGATTTAGGGAGCCAATTATTTTTGAAATTTTGGAATATAAAACAATATCATATGCATTGTTTCAAAATCTTGTATAAATAGAATATCCATATATTCGCACACATATATACATATGAAAGTATGTGCATACAATATATTTGCATTTATAATATGATGAAGTTGTTTCTAAAGGATTATTTTGTTTACATATGTGAGAAATCCATATTATTCAAACACCAGTGCATTTCTTTTTTATTTTGCTTTCTCAATTTTGTTATTTTTAAATTTTATTTGCTAATGTATTTTCCAAAGTACAATTTGTGGATTATAGCGGCTTTTTCCCCATAACCTCCCTCCCACAGGCAACCATCCCATCTCCCACTCCTTCTCCCCTCCCATTCTTCATCAAGATTCATTTTCAATTATCTTTATATACAGAAGATCAACTTAGTATATACTAAGTAAAGATTTCAACAGTTTGCATCCACTAAGACACACAAAGTATAAAGTACTGTTTGAGTACCAGTTTTACCATTAATTCGCATACTACAACACATTAAGGATAGAGATCCTACATGAGGAGTAAATGCACAGTGACTCCCGTTGTTGATTTAACAACTGACATTCTTATTTATGACATCAGTAATTGCCCAAGACTCTTGTCATGAGCTGCCAAGACTATGGAAGCCTCCTTAGTTCACAAACTCCGACCTTATTTAGACAAGGTCATAATCAAAGTGGAAGTTCTCTCCTCCCTTCAGAGAAAGGTACCTCCTTCTTTGATGGCCCATTCTTTCTCCTGGGATCTCACTCACAGAGATCTTGGGCTGATTCTGAGGTCAGAGTTATGTTTAGGGCACCTGCCATTCTATGAGTCTGCTATATATCTCGCTTCCCATGTTGGATTGTTCTCTCCTTTTTAATTCTATTAGTGATTATCAGCAGACACTAGTCTTGTTTATGTGATCCCTTTGACAGTTAATCCTATCATTATGATCAATTATGAACTTAAATTGATCAAATTGACTAGTAAGATGGCATTGGTATATGCCACTTTAATGGGATTGATTTGGAATCCTCTAGCACGTTTCTAGCTCTACCATGAGGGGTAAGTCCGAGTGAGCATGTGCCAAACTGTACATCTCCTCCTTCTCTTATTCCCATTCTTATATTTAACAGGGATCACTTTTCAGTTAAATTTAAACACCTAAGAATAATTGTGTGTTAATTAAAGAGTTCAACCAATTGTACTAAGTAGAACAAAAGAAATACTAAAAGGAATAAAGTAGTAAGTTGTTCCTCAACAGTCATGACAAGGGCTGATCAAGTCATTGTTTCTCATAGTGTCCATTTCACTTCTACAGGTTTCCTTTTAAGTGCTCAGTTTTCACAGATCAGGGAGAACATATATTTTTCCCTTTGGGACTGGCTTATTTCACTCAGCACGATGTTTTCCAAATTTAGTTCCTATAAACAATGAAAGATAACAATAAAGCCCTGGTATTCAAAGATTATCAACATAAATTTGTTGAAATTTTATCTATTTTCTAAACAACCAAAGCTGTTCATAATTGCAAATATTTATTACTGTCAGTATCTTATGTGTCTAACGCCTAATAATAAATATTTGAAACTGTACTTTTCTTGACACTTCATATTTTGCCCAGATTTTTATTAGCAGCTAAAAATACCAATTGAATGACCTATACAATGGGTGAAAAGCAGTTTAAAGTTAAGAAATACTTAAGTGGGTCAAAATAAAATTTATAACTTCCTAAAGGATGCATGCTCATTGATTCAGATTGCTTTCTCACAAGTCTTAAACAAGTAATTTACAAAAGGAATTGCATGAAATATATGAATATTTGTACCTGTTCGAAGTTTGCTCAGCTATAAAATGAGTAGCAGATTTCAATTTCCTCCCCTGTCATCCCATGAAAAATGAGGTTTATTATAGAAAGTGTTGTAAAGCTTAGCTTACCATTTTAAAATGCATGTTTATTTGGTATCTTCAAAATATAAAGTTTTCATACTTTCAAAATCCCTATTTAAAATGATTATATATTAGTGTAATGAGATT
Organism: Lepus europaeus; assembly: GCF_033115175.1. NCBI lineage: Eukaryota > Metazoa > Chordata > Mammalia > Lagomorpha > Leporidae > Lepus > Lepus europaeus. Next base: position 63,056,605 of record NC_084829.1, on the reverse strand, counting down.
CATTCCTAACTTCAGTAACTTGGAATCAATATCAAATCTGAGATTTCCCTGGACTACAATGGGTTCTAATTTAAATTGTATTAATTTCAAGGAATACATTTCACATTCTGCCTCTTTGTCCAGTTAAACATATTTAAAACTGTTAGCATAGATAAAAAATTGATTATCATTTTATCTTCACTGACTAAAATGAAAAGGATATTTCATGCTGCTTATTGAAGATGTAGAAGTAAATACAATCCATACATTAATATTTGTGTTAGTACCTGTAGGTATATAGTGTTTTGCAATTCCTAATATTCCTGTATTTAATGGAATTAGAAAATATTATAAATCCTTATTTTTAAAGAAAAAGAGAATCTTCACGTTTAATATACAAAGCAAAATTCATGTTGACAAAATAAAACTTTTTCTGTAATAATAAACAGTTTTGAGTATTATTATCTTTGTGGTTAGTTCTATAATGATACACTTACATTCCATCTATTTTTCATTTTTTGAATTTTATTTCTGTATTTTAATTCTATTTGAAAGAATGTGAGCCAGAGACAAAGACAAACAGAAAGGTCTCTTTCATCAACTGTTTGACTTCCCAAATACTCACAATAGCCAAGGACTGGACAAGTCCTGATGCTAGGAGCCCAGAGCCATCTAGATCTCTAACTTAAGTGGTAGGAAATCAAATCCATGAGTTGTCCTCTGCTGTCTCTGAGGATGCATATTAGGAGGAAGCTGGATCAGAAGTGGAGGTGCCAGGACTTGAACCAGGTACTCCAAGTAGGGATGCAGCTGTCCCAGGCAACAAGTGAAGCTTCTACACCAAACCTCTGGCCCTTCTTTATGTTTTACAATAATGTTATATAACTAATAATGTTTTATTTTATACTATACCAGCATTTTTCTAGTACTACTTTATACAGCATATTTTAACATTAATTTTCTTATTTAATTTTTAAAATTGCCTTATGGTTCAAACACTATTGGTACAATCATCCCAAGTAACTTGTGAAACAAAAAAAAAATAACTTTTCTAAGTTCATTCATTTACTGAATCAGTTAATTCAAACGTCTAGTAGATTTTGAAATCAAAAACAAAACTTGTAGTTCTTAATTTCTAGCAATTATATTCATTAAACTATTCTTTCAGTCTAACAATACTTGAATTGTTTGCATACCATTGTTTTAGAACATTGAAAATACAGCCTCCCTATTATTATGAAAGGATTCAACAAGATGAGTTTTTTTTTTCAGTGAAGTTTAGTAAGTTTATGCTGTTGGTTTGTTTTTTATATGAAAAATTAAACACTAAAATATTTATTGCAAGTGCCATAGTCTTGGTGATCAAATTTTCTTAGTACCTGAGTGGTTTGACATGCATAGATTGGAAGGAAAATTAGAAATAACATTTGTGCTCCATATATTTATAGAAGTTTGTTTAAAAAAAGTTTTGAAAAGGGAGAGAATGATCCAACATGGGAAGCAGGATACACAGCAGACTTATAGAAGGGCAGATGTCCTAAACAGCACTCTGGCCTCAGAATCAGCCCTTAAGGCATTCAGATCTGGCTAAAGAGTGCATGAGAGTATTTTAGGCCTGGAAAGCCAAGACACTCTGTCAGAAAAAAGAAGAAGAAGAAGAAGAAGAAGGAGGAGGAGGAGGAGGAGGAGGAGGAGGAGGAGGAGGAGGAGGAGGAGGAGGAGGAGGAGAAGAAGAAGAAGAAGAAGAAGAAGAAGAAGAAGAAGAAGAAGAAGAAGAAGAAGAAGAAGAGGAAGAAGAAGAAGAAGAAGAAGACCTAAATGAAAGATCTCTGCGAGTGAGATTCCAGTGGAAAGAACAGGGCATCAAAGAAGGAGGTACCATTCTCTGAAGGGAGGAGAGAACTTCCACTTTGATTATGACATTGTCTAAATAAGATCAGAGTTGGCAAACTCAAAAGGCTTCCATAGTCTTGGCAACTCATGACAAGAGCCTAGGGAGAATACTGACGCCATAAACAAGAGTGTCAATTTGTTAAGTCAACAACAGGAGTCACTGTACACTTACTCCTCATGTAGGATCTCTGTCTTAATGTGTTGTTCAATGTGAATTAATGCGATAACTAGTACTCAAACAGTATTTTACATTTTATGTTTCTGTGTGGGTGCAAACTGTTGAAATATTTACTTAATATATGCTAAATTGATCTTCTGTATATAAAGATAAATTGAAAATGAATCTTGATGTGAATGAAATGGGAGAGGGAGTGGGAGAGGGAAGGGTTGTGCATAGGAGGGAAGTTATGGGGGGGAAAAAGCCATTGTAATCCATAAGCTGTACTTTGGAAATTTATATTTATTAAAGTTTTAAAAAAAGTTTTGAAAACTGGAAATGGAAAGACTGCCCAAGTTGTAGGAGGAATGATAGAGACCCATAGGCTCCTCAGGCAGATTAGAGTTCTGATCTTCATCTCCTGACTTCTCTGTACACCTGTAGTTTTGCTTTCTGGGGACAATTAGGGCAGAGTACGCAGAGGTGGCTCCTAATGCCTTGGAGCTAGGGGAGGAGTGATTCCGGCAACTCTTTACATTTTACTCTATTCAATGTGACTTTTATTATGTTTATAACAAGGCAAAGCCCTCTGGTCTTTCAGTTAGCTTCTGCAGTCTAGTGAAGATGACTTGAAGTAGGAGTATCTGTTCACAGTGGTGTCTCTTACAGGTGGTAGCCAGAGTTTCTTACTCAACCGCAATCTGCACATTCACCTTCTGACACTATTTCTTTTTTAATTGACAGAACATGTAAGAAAATTAGTACATCCCATCAAAATTCTGGTATGTGACAGAGATCTACCCTAGAATATGTTGAAATCCAAAGCCTAAAGCTAAATTTAACCCCAATATTCTCCTTCGAAGTCTCTCAGAATAGTTACTACATATCAAAAATTTCTCACTTACAGGGAATTTGCTTATCCACCCCCCACCAAAACAACCTATTAGTTAGACTATGAGTTCTTTGCATAGTGCATGAGTTTTGCAGAGGCAATGGAGATGAGTTAAGAGTTAAATTCATAAGACCTGGAGTCAAGTCTGGATTTTCCAGTTACCTGTCCTGTGACTTGGGCAGATTATTGATTTGTCTATCTTTAAAACTGATGTCATGTGAATATCTACCTTTGAGATCTGTTAAGAGGATTGCATTTCTTGATAGATGTGCATACACAAGCACAAAGAAAATCAGAAGGACTTGGCACATGGGTAATGTTTAACACATGGGTGACAGGGCACAGAGGTATGGTTGCATAACACAGCACATTAAGCTGCCATTTGGGTTGCCCATGTACTATATCTGATTTATGGCTAGAGTCCTGGCCACCCTGCTTCCAATCCCAATTTTTGTTGGTGTGCCTAGGAAAGCAAAAATTGAAGACCCAATTACTTGGGACTTTGCCATTCAAGTGAGACACCTGAATGAGTTCCTGGTTCCTGCCTTTAGCCTGGCCCAGAACTGGCTATTGCAACAATTTGGGAAGTGAACCAGCAAATAGAAGGCATTTCTTTGTCTCTCCCTCTCCCTCTGTTACTCTGCTTTCAAATAAATAATTGCTTGTAGAAAATGAAATCAAATGCATATAAGGTGTCTTCAAAAAGTTTATGGAAAACATGTGCTGTGAAAACATAATGAATGAATTTCAAATTGTTTCACTTCAAAATAAATTTTTTTAACTTTTATTTAATGAATATAAATTTCCAGTATACAGCTTATGGATTACAATGGCTTCCCCTTCCCATAATTTCCCTCCCACCCGCAACCCTCCCGTCTCCCGCTCCCTCTCCCTTTCTATTCACATCAAGATTCATTTTCAATTCTATTTATATACAGAAGATCAATTTAGTATACATTAAGTAAAGATTTCAACAGTTTGCACCCACATAGAAACACAAAGTGAAACATACTGTTTGAGTACTAGTTATAGCATTAAATCAAAATGTACAGTACATTAAGGACAGAGATCCCACATGAGGAGCAACTGCACAGTGGCTCCTGTTGTTGACCCAACAAATTGACACTCTAGTTTATGGCACCAGTAACCACCCTAGGCTGTCGTCATGAGCTGCCAAGGCTATGGAAGCCTTCCAAGTTCCCCGACTCTGATCATATTTAGACAAGGTCATAAAAGACAGGTTGAGGATAGTAACCAATGATCCTAAGAGTGGCCTTAACCAGGTCTGAACAATTATACAGCATTAAGTGGGGAAGAGGATGATCAGTACACACAGGTTGGGAGTAGAGCCATTGGTGGTAGAGTAGAGGTTATGATTACAAAGGAATGAGGCCCAAGTGCACTAGACAGGGTCTAGAACAAAGGACAGAGTCATTATTAGAGGAGCTAAGAAAGGTGCTGTCTAAGCTACAATTAAGTTTTCTGATTGAGAGGCAAATAGAACCTGATAGAGGGGGCTTGATAATAATCTGGTGGGCTTTAGGCCTTGTAAGTTAAGAGGCCCAGACCTATCTATCTCTTCACATGGGGTATATCCTAAGGGAGGTGTGAACCTCCTAGGGGAAGGCACTCTGTTGACTTTCATTACTTGGCTGGCCTGGGAGGAGAGCTGGCCAGGTAAAGGCAAGGGGCATCTCTAACAAGAAATTTACAGTTCTGCCTGCAATGTTGCTGACCCTACTTGACCATCCCCTCAGCTGCAGTGGTCACTTTGGAAGTTGGGCTGAGTGAAGGGCTTTTCAGCTTGGAGCCAATAAGATCTGTGGCTCTGACCTGGGCATCCTTCGACTCCAGGGCAGGTCCATTTCCAGTGATCCAACTCTTGGCAGAGCTGCCAGGGCTCTTCACAAGCTGACTTCTGCTGAAGCCCAGACTTACCACATTGAAAGCCACTGCAGTGGACTGGCCTGTTGGGTCTCCTTGAGGGCAGATCACCGTACAGATCAGCCATTAATAGGCCTGCCACCCATTGCTTCTGATGCCTAGCTTTCTTTTCCTCCTGGTTTGTGTTAAAGCTGACCAGAGGATGCAAGTCAAGGGAGTGCCCATGTCCCATCTGTAATCTTCGGTGGCCTGAACTACAAGTCTATAGTCACAGGCATGTTCTGTAGTAGTTTTTCTAAGGTAGACAATGCCCATGAGGAAAATTATATTCTCACTTTAAAACTTTCTTTCCCTTTGGTCTGAAAGGGAGGGTTTTTTTTTTTTTTCTACTTACTGTATACTTCGCTGATGGCGATGTGAATCTAGCTATGAGATTTTTATTTAAGCTCTTATTTTGGCTATGCTATTACAGAAAAATGTTAGCCATCTCTTATAAGGTCTAAAGATTAAATTGTGCATCCTACAGATTCCTTCATAATAGAATTAGTTCCCTACCTTGAAGAGAATAGAGAAATGAAAGAACAAGTTGGGCTTAGAATAGAGAAATGAGGGAGCAAGTCCTAGATCACTTGCTGACAATAGCAATGTTACATGAATACTTAGCAAACCGTTTCAACCCTTAGATAAGAACTTAAGAAAACATTTACCAGAAGGTCCAATGCCTTCTATAAATTTTAAGAATCATGTATTTGAAAACACGTCTTAAATATCTAACATGGTGTAGTTTGTTTAACCAGTAAACTTAAGCACAACCATATAAAATGTTTTTAGTTTCTTTCTACCAACAAGTTTAAAACATATGATACACAGATTCAGGTCACACAAATTAAAATGTATCTTTGATTGATTTTAGCAGCTTAAATTTATGGACAATCTTATCTAAAAGCCATTTAAAATAAAACTCTTAATAAAATTTCCCCATGTGGACTTACAATATGTACGCACATATAACATAGCATAATAGACCAATATCAAAATCCAAAATATCTGGTTGAACTAAGATTCCTTAAAATCATGACATAGGCCGGCGCCGTGGCTCAACAGGCTAATCCTCCGCCTTGCGGCGCCGGCACACCGGGTTCTAGTCCCGGTCGGGGCACCGATCCTGTCCCGGTTGCCCCTCTTCCAGGCCAGCTCTCTGCTGTGGCCAGGGAGTGCAGTGGAGGATGGCCCAAGTGCTTGGGCCCTGCACCCCATGGGAGACCAGGAGAAGCACCTGGCTCCTGCCATCGGAACATCGCGGTGCGCCGGCCGCAGCGCGCCTACCGCGGCGGCCATTGGAGGGTGAACCAAAGGCAAAAGGAAGACCTTTCTCTCTGTCTCTCTCTCACTGTCCTCTCTGCCTGTCAAAAAAAAAAAAAAATCATGACATAACATAGACCAAATTTGATCAGTGTTACAAGGTGATTATTCAAGTCTTTGAAAATAAGCACATAGTTAAATAACCCATAGCTCTTAATAAAAATTCAGCTGTTTTTGAATAATTAGAATTTAACAGACATCAAGAGAACATAATAGATTACTTTAACACATTGCTCTAACAGTGCATCAGAGTTTAATTCTATGTCAAAGAGAAATTGAGCTTCCTGTGATCTTTTGCTGTGAGGTTTCCTTCCTTTACCTTCTTTCATATTGGTGACCATGTTTCTGTGTTTCTGTGTGTAACACATCTTTAAGCATCTTTTGCAGGGCAGGATGAGTGGCAACAAATTCTTTCAGTTTCTGTTTGCTATGAAAAGTCTTAATTTCACCTTCATTCACAAATGAGAGCTTTGCAGGATATAATATTCTGGGCTGGCAGTTTTTCTCTCTTAGTACCTGGGCTATGTCTCGCCATTCCCTTCTAGCTTGTAGGGTTTCTGATGAGAAGTCTGCTGTGAGTCTAATTGGAGATCCTCTGAGAGTAATCTGACGATTCTCTCTTGCACCTTTTAGAATCTTTTCTTTATGTTTCACTGTGGTGAGTTTGATTATGACGTGTCGTGGTGAGGATCTCTTTTGGTCATGTTTATTAGGGGTTCTATAAGCTTCCTGTACTAAGATGCCTCTGTCCTCCCAACCTGGGAAATTTTCTGCTAGTATCTCACTGAAAATGCCTTCTAATCCTTTCTCCCTCTCCATGCCTTCAGGAACTCCTAGAACCCGAATGTTTGGTTTTTTAATAGTATCCTGTAGATTCCCGACAATATTTTTTAGATTTCTAATTTCTTCTTCTTTTCTTTGGTTTGCCTGTTTCCTTTCCTGTTCTCTGTCTTCTAAGTCTGATATTCTCTCTTCTGCTTCGCCCATTCTGTTTTTAAGGCTCTCTAATGTGTTTGTCATTTGATCTATTGAATTCTTCATTTCATTATGATTTCTCGTCACAATCACCATTTCTTGTTCCACTAGTTGTTTCATTTCATTTTGATTCCTCCTTAATATTTCACTTTCACGAGAGAGATTTTCTATCTTGTCCTTTAAGGATTTCTGTAGTTCAAGAATTTGTTTTTGAGAACTTCTTAATGTTCTTATCAATTTTTTGAGATCCGCTTCTTGCATTTCTTCTATCTCATCATCTTCATAATCTTGAGTTGGGGTGTCTTTTTCATTTGGGGGCGTCATAGTGTCTTCCTTGTTCTTCTTACCTCGGTTTTTGCATTTGTTGTATGGCATGTTGGAGGTATTTGGTTTCTTCACTGTGGTGTTTTTTTTTTTTTTTTCTTGTTATACTATGACTCTAGATTAAGTGGACTGTCTGCTTTTGGTGGAGCCTTAGAGGCTTGAGATGGGTGTGGACTGAGAGCTGTGTTTGGTTCCTCAGGGTTGAGGGTATGTCAAGATGACACTCCCAGGTTAGGTGTGGTAAATGTCTCTTTCTTTTGTTGATTCAAAAGGGAAGTAATTCCGCACAGCTGAATGTAATTGGAGGTAGTTAGCAGGCAAATGATATACCCACAGGAGCCAGAGATTGGGAGCTCTTTCCCAAGGACCACACAGGGAATCTCTGCTGCCCTCGGTGTGGGCTCCAATTCTCCTGCAGTCTCCCACTGGGTTGCCAAGTTAGATGCTAATCTCCAGTTATTTCACCCCTCCCCCCAGAGTCAGGTTTTTCTGCTAGGCTCAGGGCTGGTGCAGACCTGAGGTCGCCCTGCTTATGACGTATGTCCAAAATGGCGCCTGCTCTTTGTCTTGCTCGCCCTTGAGGGGTGAGCGGAGAGAGAGAAACTCGTGTCCGTTTCGGTCACTTTTTTTTTCCCTATCTCTCTTCTAGTTAGCCTGGTGAACTTTTCCCCATGGAGTTTCAAGCCTCGTTCCCTCTAGCCTCCTCTTTCCGCTTGCCCGCTGGTGTCTCGGGCTATGGAGGTTCGGCTCACCTCGCGTTCCAGCGCTGGTGCGTTGAGTCTGCTACTGGTGTCCCGAACTTGGGCTCCCACGCTCTCCACGCAGGTCCACTGTGAATCACTAGTTCCGGAAGAGTTTCCTCTGCTGTTTCTTCCCCTACTCTTCCTTGACCCTGCAGTATCTCCACTTTTATTAACCTGTGTCTTGCCGAAGAATATCAATGTGCTCCCTTCCTATTCCGCCATCTTGGATTTCCTAAAATTATTTTTTAATTCCTTTTTCATCAACTTTTTGAGTTGTAATATATTAAATAATGTTCAAAATTTGTGTCTATGACTTGTACATACCCACATAAAATAATTTTATGATTTCTCTTTTGAAAGATCTATTTTTGATCTGTTAAAAAAGCAGAGAAGGAGAGAGAGAGAGAGGGAGGGAGAGTCTTCCATCCACTACTTCATTTCCCAGTTGGCTACAACCATCAAGTCTGAGCTAGGCTGGGCTGAAACTAGGAGCCAAGAGTTCCATCCATTATCTCACTTGGCAGCAAGAGATCAAGCACTTGGGCCATCTTCTTCCACTTTCCTGGATATATTACCAAGGAACTGGATTGAAAGCAGAGGAACTGGTGCTTCCATATAGGATTTTGGCTTTACAAGTTGCGGTTTAACCCACTGCACCACAATGCCAGGACAGTGATTTCTTAGCAATGTTAGATGAAAATGCATGTATGTTCTTTCTCTCTTCATCCACACTTTGGTCTTGATTTTCTTTTACTTGGAGGTAAAAAGGGAAATAGTTCCCTCTCCTCCACAACATGCATTCTTACACTCTTATAGTAATACAAATGCTTACCACACACACAGAAAAATTCAGAAATGTAATTCTACTCTCTACAAAATTAACCATTTTAGCATTAGTGATACCATTTTATTTTTAATGATTCAAAATTCACTGTTCCAATGTGGAAATTTTGTCTAAACTTTCAGTTAATTTTCTGCAAACAAAGGATCTCTAGGTTTTCAGAAAACAATTCAAGTTCTCAAAATAAATTAAATAAATAGTAACAAAATATTAAGAACAAAACAATAGACTTTTCTTTAAAGCACTCAAGAACATTTAAATACAACTGTCTTCATTATCAGCTAGAGAAATTCATTGCAAAGAATTGCAGTGTTTTATAGCTTTTGCATCTTTATTCCCTGCAACCTGCCTATAAGCAATTTTAATTCCTTCCATCCCTCAAGATCTCCCCTTAGACACTATTAATCCCTTGAGTTAGTTATCTCTGTCTTCTCTTTCTTAAAACTTGAAAGGCTAGTGCCCCATTTTTTTTTTTTACTCTCTACTTAGTTTTAATCTCTTTCTATCTCCTTGATGCTGCCACAATCCTCCAGAAATGGCTTTCTTCATGGTGACCGGTAACCTTCTTATGACTACATAAAATAGCTTTATAATTCTCTCTTGCTAACATCTATGATTAAATTTCTGTTTTACCTTTTACTAGTTTTATGACCTTTGTCAACCTATTAATATTTCATGAATCTCAGATTTTCAATTCCAAGATTGGTTATATGGGGAAAATTCTAAAACAATTCGAGAAGTTGGCAAATTATACTTCCCCCCCTTATTCCGTTTTATTTTTCCCATTTAACTCTTTTGACTCTAGTCTCTTCTCTGAAAACCTCTGTTCACTGAGGTCCTATGACACACCATTCCTTTCTTGTCCTTTCACTGAACCATCCCTGTTTTCCTGACTGCAAAGTGAAGTGAATGGATGTTTGATGACGCTGTATAGCTTAGCCCCTATTCCTCTCTGCCTGTCTCCCATTGACATATTCCTTGTTTATGAAAATCTAGGTTTATAGTACTGAATTCTGTAAGACTCAAATGAATGTTTTGATCTTTGATAAAAGTAATGTTTCTTCATTTTGTTATCTCAATTCTTCTACACTGGCCCTCAGTATGTTCCTGACTTCAGCCCTCTTATAGCCATGTGTCTCGGCATAGCCATGAAAGGGTAGGTCATTATTGGATAAATGCTAAATACTGGGTTTTTAAAAATTTATTATTTTTCCAATATCTTTTTTTTTGCTTTCCCCCCCATAACTTCCCTCCCACTTGCACCCCTCCCATCTCCTGCTCCCTCTCCTATCCCATTCACATCAAGATTCATTTTCAATTATCTTTATATACAGAAGATCAATTCAGTAAATACTAAGTAAAGATTTCATCAGTTTGCACCCACACAGAAACACAAAGTGTAAAATACTGTTTCAGTACTAGTTATAACATTACTTCACATTGGACAACACATTAAGGACAGATCCCACATGAGACGTAAGTACACAGTGACTCCTGTTGTTGACTTAACAATTTGACACTCTTGTTTATGGCATCAGTAATCTCCCTAGGCTCTAGTCATGAGTTGCCAAGGCTATGGAAGCCTTTTGAGTTCACCGACTTCAATCTTATTCAGACAGGGTCATAGCCAAAGTGGAAGTTTTTGTTTTCCAATATTTTTCCAATATCTTAATATCAAAACAATTCCACATTAAAAGAATACCACTTATCTAGTCACTTCATACATCAGAAACACCCATTGGCTTGTGCAACCTAATGTTATTTGTGGTACAACTCAGTCAAAATTAAAGTTATTTATTTATTTATATTTATTTACATTTATTTGAAAGATGTGGCAGTGGAGAGATACAAAGAGAAAGTAAGATAGATATTCTACCTGTTATCTCACACACAAAAAAACACACAACAGCTGGGGCTGGGTCAGGCTGAAGTCCAGAGCCTGAAACTATTTCCAGGGCTTCCACATAACTAGCAAGGACTCCACTACTTGAGCCATTGCCTGTTGCCTCCCATGGTGAATAGTGAACAGGGAGCTGCATCAGAAGCAGAGCGGGTTCTTTATCCCAGCGACTCTGATATGGGGTGCAGGTATCCAAGCTGTGACCTAGCCACTGTGCTACAATGACCACATCCACTTCTAAATATTTGTTTTATTCCATGCAATCTGATATCTTGAATTCAAACACGCTATACCCATATACTTGGCAGCTTATAAGAAATATAACATTTTTTTCTCATGATTGTGGAGACTGAGAAGTTCAAGAATACAACACTGGAATATGCAGTATCTGGTAAGGACCTTCTTTTGAGATCACAGACAGAACCTTCTCAGTGGTAAAAGGAAGACATTTGGTCTCTTTATCCCTTTATCAGTATAATAATTCCATTCCTCAGAGCTCTGCTTCCATGAGCTAAACACATCCTCCAATAATACCATTTGGTGGTGTTAAGATTTCAACATTTAAATTTTTTTTTGTAGGGAGACACAAGCATTCAGACCATAACAAAAACTTTTGTTGCATTAAATAAAATGCAGGTATTATCAATTTATGGATCAAAAGACTTTAAGGAAATGTGTATTATTCTTACATTTCTCAAAGGAATGTCAAGATGACTAAGCATCACATATAAAACCACAAGACTATTTATTCTTTCCTATGAACTGTAGATTTCAAATCTGCATTCTTCTTATCCAATATATCACTTGTTATACAACATTCTTTAAAGGAGAACTACTTCATAATCTGGACCCAATTTTTTTTTTCAATTTATCTTTCTACTCATCTTAAAATACTTCATTATTCTTGATATGGGTTCTGTAGATTGTTAAGTCACTGCCTGGAGTTACTGCATTCTATATAAGTGCCAGATAAGATTCTGGATGTTTAACTGCTTATTCAACTTCCTGATACTGTAATCTGGGAGGCAGTAGATGATGGCTTAAGTGCTTGGGTCACTGCCAACCTTGTGGGATACCCAAATGAATTTTATAGCTCCTGGCTTCTGCCTGGCCCAGTCCTGGGTATTGTGGCATTTGGAGAGTAAGGAAACCAATGTATGATTTCTCTCTCTCTTTGACTACAACTTTATGTAACTCTACCTTTTAAGTGGATTTAAAAAATGTAACATGGTGGGTAAAGCTGCCACCTGCAATGCCAGCATCCCATATGGGCACTGGTTTGACTCCCAGATGCTCCAATTCTGATCTAGCTGCAAGCTCATGGGCTGGAGAAAGCAAAGAAAGATGGCCCAGGTATTTGGGCCCCTATCACCCACAAGGGAGATCAGATGAAGTCCTTGGCTTCTGACTCCTGGCTACTGGGTTCAGCCTGATCCACCCCTGGCCATTTCAGCCATCTTGGGAGTGAACCATCGGCTTGAAAATCTCTCTCTCTCTCAGTCTCAGTCTCTGTCTCTCTTCAACTCTCTCAAATACGTCTTGATTTTTTAAAGATGTATTTAACTATTTATGTGAAAGGTAGAGTGACAGATCAAGAGAGGGAGACGTGGAGGAGAGACAGAGAGATTATCCATCCTCAGGCTCAGTCCCCAGATGGCTGCAAAATTCAGGGCTGAGCAAAGCTGAACTCAGGAGCCAGGAAGTCTATCCAGGTCTCCCACGTGGGTGGTAGGGACCCAGGTACGTAAATCATCATCCACTTATTTCTCAGGTGTATTAGCAGGAAACTGGATCAGAAGCAATGCAGCTGAGACTCAAACCAGCACTCATGGAATGCCAGAATTGCAAGTGAAAACTTAACCCACTGTGCCACAATACCACCTTCAAATTCACATTTTTAAAGTTATGCTTTTTTTAAAAAATGCTACTTGTTTACTAGTAACACTGATAAATTTATGTGAAATTCTGAAAAACACCATAGTATATGAATTGAAACCATATTGGGGAAAATTTTTTTGTAATTTTAGTAACTCTCTACATCTAGGTTCTTGTAGTGGGGATGAGATCCCATGTGTTTGGAAAAACTCATAACTATACACTACAGAGGAAAATGTTACTGGGTAAATATTTTATCTTCATAATTATGACTGTTAAAAATATTTAAAGGAGCATTGTATTATTTAAAGTAAAATTTTATTGCAAAACTTGGTTTGTCATTCTGTCTCTCAGTGGAAGAAAAAGTGATTTTTCTCTAGATGTGTTTATTTCAGCCTACAGCTAGGAGGACTGAATTGCGTTTACAGTGTGGTTTATGATTATCTGCAGATCACAAGACTAGGATAATGTGGACACAATGCACCCTGAGGAACTAGGTTTGCTAGGGCTGGTTTTGGTGGGTGCAAGAATGGAAGCAGAAAAGAAAACACCAAAGCTTTCAACTTTGGCACTGTGTAGGACAGTGTGGTTTATAAGTCCTGCTCCTCTGACTGCATCTCTGCTCCTTCTCCATTAATTAACTGGGGAAGTCATACCTCAGACTGCTAAATCCTGAACCACATTCACTGTTGGGCAGAAATCTGGAAGACATCAAGGTCTAGAATGGCAAAGTGGATAAATGGGTCCTCTCCCTCTTACCATACAATAAGTTCGATCCAATCTTCCAAACTCAGCATCAATATTAGCTTTGAGGTCTAGGTGAAATTTCCCTGTGGGATGCCTGGCCATGAAAATCAGCCTACATCAATAATCATGGGATTTTTTTTTCTCAGCAATTCTCATGTTAGTGAGATTTCAATGCAAAGAGAACAGATTCAATGTAGTTCAAATTACAGTTCTAAGAATATGATACTCCCCTTCCTCCTTTCTCTTCTTCCCTCCCTCCCTCCCCTCCTTCCTTCTTTCCTTTCATTCTTCTTTACTTTTGAGATAACTTTTTAAATTTAAATTGTAGCTAAAGTTGTAATGCTCCATTAGATACAGACTTCACCAAGTAAAAAGTGAAAGGACCATAGTTCAGCAGGAATACAGGCTAAGGCTACAGGCAGTAATAACATAAAACGATGCCCATTTTACTCACAGAGTAAATTTTAAGATGATCATAGATGATTAAAACTATACTAGTATATATATATATATATATGCTATCACCAATTATATATATGTATAGTACATATACACTAGATATATATGCTATCACCAATAAGAGAAAACATGGTATTTCTTTTTGGGTCTAGTTTACTTCGTTTAGCATGACGATCTCCAGTTGCATCTATTTCATTATAAATGTCAGGACTACATTCTTTTTTGGATAAGTAATAGTCCAACTTTTACAGACAACCTCTGTAAAAGGATCTCTCTACATTTGTACAGAAGTTTATCCTACTCAGTGAGAGATACATTTGAAGACCCTACAGCAGATGTCTGAAAACATGAATAGTAACAAACCTTAAATATACTACCTTTTCCTTTATGAAATAATTAAAATAAAGTTTAATTGATATATTAGGCACAGCAAGAGATCAGCAATGTTTAATAATAAAATAGAACAATTCTAGCAATGTTACAGAATAAACTAGGGAGCTTCACTGCTCTTGCATGTTGGGATCATTAGTACGTAAAATAAGTGCTACTTGAGCATAAGCACTGCAATATGGCTCTTGTGACTCTGATAACCAACAAAGCTACTAAATGCTTTAACATGAGGGTGGTATAGACAAAGCTGATATACTAGACAAAGGAATGATTCACATCCTGGGCAGATGGAGTATTTTGGCTCTAGTTTCACCATGTTTCTTAGAATGACACAGAATTTAAAACTTAATGAATTGCTTATTTCTGAAATTTGCTGTTTAATATTCTCAGATTGTAGTTGAATATGCATAATGGAAACCATGGAAAGCAAAACTATATATGAAGAAAGAGAATTTTTAATGAGAAATTGACTTGCAATACTGGGAGCCAGAAAGTCCCAAGCCCTGCAGAGTGAGTCCAAAAACTCATGATTTAATTCATTAGCTACTCCCAGTTTGAGTCCAGAGGTCTGAGGTTCAGAAAAGCTAATGGTATAGTTTCAGTTGGAAATCCAACAGGTCCAAGACCCAGTAAGAGAGGGTGTTCTATTTGAGTCTGAAGGCAGAAGCAACTCATGTTCCACTTAAAAGACAGTAAGATGGAAGAAATTCTTTCTTACAAAGGTGAGAGTGAGCCTTTATGTAATTTTCATGCCATTAACTGATGGATGAGTTCCACCCACATTACAGAGAGCAATCTGCTTTCTCTAGGATACAATTAAATGTTAATCTCTTCTAAAAACACCCTGATAGAAACATCTAGAAGAATGTTAGAGCACCTCTCAGAGCACCCTATGACCCAGGAAAATCAACAACAACAATAAAATAATGTTCATAGTTCTTCACATTCATTACCCTTAATGTTTAACATCTTGACCCTTAACATTTGTGCCACTGTCTTCTTTCAATACTCAAATTAACTGATTTGTTCGGAATGGCTGGTGTTTTTATTTGATATCCCTTTTATTGAGTCGCATTTCATCTTTATCCATTGTAAGATTCTATTACATGTAAAGCCATCCTGATTTTGACTCAGTCAAACTGCTTTTCAAGACTGAAGTTCAAAATGATTGACTACAACATTTGAAAGTAAAATAAATCACTTATTCATATATTAATAGTCATGACATTTAGGAAGGTGACTATATGAACATTTGAACCACTTTCGTTAAATGAGAAAGTGTTTGAAAAATGTTATCTTTGTAAAACAACAAAAAATGGTTATCAGGAAAGAAAAAAAAGGACATATAAAAAGCAAACAATTTTGACCACGCAAGTTTTGTCAGGCTTCAAGTTAACATTTTCATATAATATACCACTTTATATTTACAACAGTAGCTATGGCTTTAGTTATGCAGTCAACTAATATTGAATGAAAAAATTAAAATAAATGAGTAAAAAGTAAATATTAAATTTATTATTAGTATTAAGATTATAGATGAAGAACCAACTACAAGCATTTTAATGATTTTTATGGTTAAAAAATGTAGTACTGATTAGATACAATGGTCATGACCCAGCTTGATATAATGGATCATATCCTATTTTCTTGTTGACAGCAGTGATGTTACTTGAGTAGGGTTGGAAGTTGCATAGAAAACTCACTCAGATACTGTTTTCCATATATTAACCTATGTTTACTAAATAATTACTGGTTGCTATGGCCTGTATTTGTCAGATCCATTTACGTACTACTCAGATTGTTATTAGGAGTTATTAGTATAACCTTGTATATACATGGTAAATATAATCAATCTGAAAGCTAATAGTGCATGAAATACATGTGTAAACTTTAGAGTACCTAGTGTTTCTGTTACTACACGTAGGAAATTGAGGGTCGTCTAGGAGGTAAGTATGCATTTTCTGCATTTTTGCACTTTGCATTAGCAGAAACATTATAATACCATGATAACCTTGGTGCTTCCCCATGGCAGGTGCATGCTTTACTTTCCTAATTATATTTGTTTATTCCTGTTTGTAGGAAGTGTGTAGCTTATCAAAAAGAATGACGATAACTTGCTTTATACCATGCATTTTTAGGCAATAAGAAAAAATATATTTCAAAATTGCCTTTATTTTCTTTAGGAGGAAGTTTCAGGAGTAAACATGGTTCTCCCCAGGAGATTATAAATAATATGATTAATATTTGCATGGTTAAGAAATCCCAAATAGATGCATTCTAGCTAGAGTCCAAAGGGACTTAAAATTTCTCAATATAAACAGTTCTCATTTAAAATGTATAAGCTATTCCAATGAAAACAGATAACTCTGATTACCTTCCTTAGATGAATAAACTTACAAGTGGAGAAAGAACCTGTAATTGCTGCTGATGCTTGTGCACATCATCACGTTTGGGATTTAACACTTTATGGTATTAAATAATTTGTCCAGCTACACTGGGAGAGATGACATATCATTTCATTTTAAATTTGTTACCTAGTTAACTTTATTGGTAATACAGAGAAACAGAGAGCTTTCACTGCTGGTTCACTTCCCATATCCCACAGTAGCTGGGGCTGGGCCAGGATGAAGCTATAGGTTGGGGACTCAGTCTGGGTGCCCGAGTACACCATCTGCCACCTTATGGGGTTTGCATTAGTAAAAAGTTGGAATCGGAAACAGACAAGACTGAGACCCAGGCCCTCCCATCTAAGAAGCAGGTGACCAAAACAGTGCCTTATTTGCTGAGCCAAATGTTTGCCCCTTCTGTTATTTTGTAAAAGGTATGGGCTCTTTCATTTTATGAAAGAATATTATGCTTAGTTTATCATTGTTTATTTTAACATTTTTGTAGAGATATTCTTTGATTAATATTGAATACAGTGTATTCAGTTCATTTTGTACTTAAAACATTCAATGTCCATTCAATTATTATCTCAGTAAAGTTGATTTTACAAAACTCAACTCCTTTTTTTTCTTTACCCATAAGATAACATATGACCTCTTCAGTGAACTAATTCTAAGAATTTGAGAATCTGGGTTAGGGAAGATTCATAATTAAATGTGAATCTTGATATCCATAGGAATGTGTTTTGGAACAATTTCATGGATATTGAGTGACGACTGTATATGTTATCTATTACTCAAGGATTAGTGAGAAACTGTTGGTTATCTAGTTCCAAGAATAATAAAATTTAGTTTTTGTTGATGTTTAAATATCACCTTATGACTGATTGCCGTAATTCTTCCTATGTATAAATAGAGCTATTGAAATCCATACAGCTTACAACAGTTATTCCTACAAAACATATAAAAATTAGCCTCATTTTTCTCTGCCTCTGAAATCAATGAACAAATTTTTAAAAAGGATTTCACTTGGAAATGCTTCAGAATATATATATATACACATATATATATATATGTGTGTGTGTGTGTGTGTATGTATTGATACAACTACACAAGGACCTTACAAATATTAGCTATTTATTTTCAAATTCTTTATCAAATCATTTCATCTGAAACATTCATTTATCTGTCTACTTAACACTCTTTCATTTCATCTGAGACATTCATTTATCTGTCTACTTAACACTCTTCTCCCAAAATCTGTATTACACGGAATGAGGAAAATTTTCAAACCCTTTTATTATTGTTCCCATAAGTAAGCAAGTGGTTTACACTTTCAAATAAAAGATGTAAATAACTCTGATTTTAGCATTTGGTTTTGGAATAAAAAGTATTTCAAAATCATAGTCCAAGTCTAAAATGAAAAGAACAGATAAATAAAAATCTGCAAAAATATTTTTATAATTATTATCATTCATATGAACCCCCTAATAATACAGAACTTGATGAAAAATACTTCTTTGTGTTCTAGTTATCCATGTCCCTAATGATACACATACATGCAAATCCTTTCTTCTGCTCCTTCCTTAAAAGTGAACAATAGATCTTAGATTTTCAAAGGTTACCTTATACTACTAATTAAATACAGTAAATTAATTTTGTAAAAATAATGTATTTCAGAAAATATTTGTGAAGTGAATTTTAATTTTTAACTTTTTAAAGTTTTAAAAATCACTGTAGACAGTACATAAGGGAGATCTTTACAACTAGAATTCATCTCAATGAATCTTAATTTAAACTAAACAGGCAGCAAATTTGCCAAAATCTGGATAATATCAATGTTCAGAAATGTAACAGAGGTAACAGAAGGGCATGAAGTTTTTCTATGTTTTTATCCAGCTTTACCTTATTAAGAAAAGATCTGTTAGAAGTTGTTATTAGTGTGTTTTGACAATTTCTTTAGAATATCTTTAACTCTTTTTAATAGGTGATCCATCTGACATTGAACAATGTTTAAATACCACTTAAACGACAGAGCACAAAATAACTATGTTAGAAAACATTTGAACAAAATGTTTTTCTATTACAACTTAATTCAAAGAGGTCTTCAGAAGAAAATTAAGTGAACACATGATATTGGCAGCCAGTGTGGTCTAATTTCAGTTCTAACCAGGGTTTTCTAGTCCTGGCCTAGATTCAGAAATTGAGTTGTGCTTATCACTCTCATGCAGATGTGATGTGTATTTATTTTTTCACTCTTCAATGATATACGGCAAATATCACTGGGGCTACTGAAATGTCTGTTGGATATTAAATCACCGATGTCAGCTGTCAAGTCAACTCATTTAACTCCAAAGGAGTAAAACTTTGGTTCCTACACTTTTTGTGTATTTTTGTTTCTTTGCCTGGTATTATTTAAATCCCAACTGCCTGACACTTAGACGCCTCTTTGTAAGACACTGAAATTTATTTACCCATCAACACTTAGTCTATAAGTTAGAGGTATGCATTTCTCTCTTTCCTGAGCTTAAAAAGTTAGATCCTACAGTCTCTCCCAAAGCACAAATTAAAGTACTTTCTGTCAACCATGTGAATAGGGTCTAATATATATGGTAATTTGGCTCAAACTAGTTGATAGAATTCATGTTAAGTTAAGATAATAAGCACTAGTTCTACAATTAAATTTCCCCAATGGCTACTTGTTGGACAAATGCATTGATTTAAAATTACTCTCATCACTTAGAGCTACTTTATTCCCTCGCTAATATAATTTACACAGCACACTTCCAGTATGTTTTACTGTACATTGACATTTAGAGAGATCAATCTTTTGAACTTTTTTACTCATAAACTGCATATAGGAATAGATTGCCAAGGCACTTTTATTTTAGTGTCAATTTTCATTGGTATTCATTTTCGCCAGGTATGATTAATTTTAGTTTTTGATTCTTGGAACGATGCTTATCCTTCCTCCAGAAATTTCAGGAGTTAATTGAATAATCATTGTTCCTATTGATATTGTTATGAACACAGATTTTATATATTCTTATATCAACATGTACATGTGTACTCACTTTCTCCTCTTTGATAATTATATTAGAGCACTCAATAAGTTACATTTCCTCAATCATCTATAAACTGCTATCATTTCACATAGTTATATTAAAGTGAAAATTGCATTAGACAAAATTAAGCAGTATGAAAGGTAGGGAGGAAGTTATTATATACAGAAGGAATACCAGAATACATTCTGAAATCAATTCCACTAAAAATTCCAACATGTTTTGTCAGGGTGAACTAGAGAGAAAAATGCCAGGGGCTTTTGGGATGTGATTGGCATGTTTGAAGTACTTTGAATTATTCCTGAGTTTGCAAATATTTTTCTTGCTAATTAGGGCATCTATGTTTGCTAATTGATGCCATCAGAAATTGCAACTACCTCTCACAGCAAATGCAAAGCAATGGCGCATAAAACTAGCAAAAGACTTTTAAGAATATTTACACTACAGTGGGGCAAAGAAAGAATTTAGGGAGGTCAGAAGTTGGAAGTTAGCACTTCTAAATTTAATCAAACTGAGGGGGACATTAAGGCCATTTGGTTCATATATAATAAAATAAGATTATGATACAAGTATTATTTATTTTACAATGTTGAACAACTTGCCTAACCAATTATCATATAAACTTCATGAGACAGAACTGTATTTGTTTTATTCTACATAGGACATCAGAAAATCATGTGATGCATTTCTTTGAACATATAGTTGATTTTCAATATTGTCTGTTGAATAAAACATTTTTATTCCTGGTGTTTTCCTTTTAGTAAAATAAATACTAGACTTTCAATTATTCCTTTAGTGATGACATATCAATTGAAGATTATTTTTGATACTGCAAAAAAAGTGCATCTGGGGGGCCAGCGCTGTGGCACAGTGGGTTAGCGCCCTGGCCTGCAGCTTCGGCATCCTATATGGGCGCCGGTTCTAGTCCTGGCTAGTCCTCTTCCAATCCAGCTCTCTGCTGTGGCCTGAGAAACCAGTAGAAGATGGCCCAAGTCCTTAAGGCTCTACACCCACATGGGAGATCCAGAAGAAGCTCCTGGCTCCTGGCTTCGGACTGGAACAGCTCTGGCGGTTGCAGCCAACTGGGGAGTGAACCAGCGGATGGAAGACCTCTCTCTCCTCTCCTCTCTCTGTGTAACTGACTTTCAAATAAATAAATAAATCTTTTTTAAAATAAAAAGTGCATCTAGGACAATTAGAGTATATTTTAATATTTGGTATTGATATCAAAGGTTGCAGCACTTTATCAGGCACCTACAGTCACCTCATTTAACCTTTTCATTTCAGTTTTTCTTTTCCTATCTATTGTCCACACCAAGCACACCTTATAGATTCAAAACAGAAGTATGATCATATCACTCTCCTGATTTAAACCTTGAGTTACATATGCAAATGTGCATAAATACACACACAAATATAAAAACAGTAATCTAAGAAGGTCATTTTTATTGACTCAAATAGAAGACAAAGAAAAATCTTGCAGTAGGTGTTCATATTATTCTAAAATTTACGGGTAAATAACTTTAAATAACTTTCCCCAAATTGCAGATACTAAATGCTAAATTCTATTCACTAAATCTAGTTTCAGCCTGTGTTCCTCATCCCTACAAAAGCCTAATCTAACACGGTCATCTTGAGCTCCAGGGCTCCCATGATCTTGCGCCTGTCTCATTCTCCTGGTCTGGTATGCGCCAGCCTGGACTCAAACCGAGCTTCTTCTGGCCTCCATACTTTCACCTAACCCACTCCTTCCACTTAGAACCTAGAATGGTGGTTGCTTCCCACCGGGATTTTATGCTTGTGCATATCTTGTGGGCACTTCTCATTTATCAAGTCTCAATCTAAATATCACTCCTCTCATCTCCTTATCCATTACCTTCTTACCTTTCCCATCAGTACTGCTTCCTTCTTCCTATTCATGATCTTTAGTTGTCTTACTTACCCTTTCATCCTTCTGTAGATGTTAACATACCACCAAAGTTTGCCTACTTTTTAACATTGTAGAATTTCAGCAAATATTTATTTATTGAATAGGTGAAATATGGTTATTATGTCAAGAAAATTCATAAAGTATATAGAACTATATACATAGATAGAATCAAATCCACATAAATTTAATCAGAAACAATAACTTTTTTTTCTGTTGAGCTCTATCAGGCTGAAGGTAAAAAATATTGATAAATGTTTTCAACTATAGCAAAGTATCAACTAGATTTCTGTTCAGTTCAAATTCCAACCCCAAAAGTGTGGGAGAAAGGGGATAAGCTCAATATCCTTGGGGTCAGCATTGTGGCAGAATAGATAAAGCTACAGCGTGGGACGTCGGTATCCCACCTTGTGACAGTGCATGTCCAGGCTGCTCCAGTTTTAATCTAGCTCCCTGCTAGTGGCCTGAGAAAAGCAGTAGAAGATGACCCAACAGTTCAAGATCCTGCCACTCACATGGGAGACCCAGATGAAACTCCTGGCTCCTGGCTTCGGCCTGATCCAGTCCTGGCCATTATGA
This sequence comes from Lepus europaeus, assembly GCF_033115175.1. Taxonomy (NCBI): domain Eukaryota; kingdom Metazoa; phylum Chordata; class Mammalia; order Lagomorpha; family Leporidae; genus Lepus; species Lepus europaeus. The sequence continues at coordinate 63,034,232 of NC_084829.1, read as the reverse complement.
CCATCTGGGGAGTGAATCAGTGGATGGAAGGTCTCTCTCTCTCTCCCTCCTTCTGCCTGGGCCTTTGCCTCTCCCTCTCTTTCTCTCTCTCTATCTCTTTCAAATAAAATAAATAAATCTCTTTTAAAAAATCCACGATCTTCCACACCCCCAAGATTTCTTCATTATCAGAGTGCTTTGGTGGGGTCCAGCAGCATTAAGTGACCTGGAGACCTCTCAAGCCTGATTCTGTCACTCCAAGGACAAATGTCCCATGGATATGACATTGCTGCCACAAAGCAGAAGCTTCTGCAAGGCTGTTGCTTCCACTAATGCTATTGATTCACCATTGCTGTCTTTTATCTATCAGCACCTGCAATGCTGTCTCAGGGATTCACAGCCTCAGATCCAATTTATGTGCTATTTTAGATTTCCAACTTCCCCTCCTTTGGCATTGAAACTGCAAAAGCTTTTGCCCCTTTTATACTCTGTACCCTATAAAAAAATCTTGACCACAACCTTCTTGGTCAGTTAAATAATTCAAGCCAGACAATATTTCACTGTAGCCCAAGGTTGTTTTTAGTGGATCTTTTTGTTTTCTTTCTCTTGAGGGATTGGCAGGAAGCAAATTGATCCTCTTGCTTTTGTTTCTCAGTGAAGTAAGCCATAGTAAGTTCTAAGAAGCGAAGACCAGTTTTAGGTAAGCATGCCTCCTGACAGACACCTGTCTTCCTACCCTTTCTTCATTCTGTTTATTGTCTTAACACAGATTTGGGTGAAATTAAAGGACAGTTTTCTTCTCTCTTTAAATCTGCTATGCAACCATAAAACCAAATGTACAGGGGTTTAAGATTAAAGCTTTCTGTAAGATTTGAGATAGAGAGAAAAAAAAAGAAAGAAAAAGAAATTGATTCATTTTGAGCAACTGACAACAAGGCATTCTGTAACTAAGTGCATGTTATATGCATGCCATTAGAACAGGAAGTAGAAGAAAACTGAGGTAATGACCATAAGATCAAAGAAAGCAAATGCTCAGACTTTATTATATCATTATTATAAGGGGATTGATTTTATGTATGGAGTTTGCTGGGAGCTGAAGGTTTAGCTCTGGAGTCAAATAGCTTGAGCCTTGGTTTTGACTTTGTGGCTTACTAGCTGTGTGGCTTCCATAGATACTTAACCTCTAGTAAGATTAAGTGTGCTTTTCAATTAGCACACTGCTATGTGTCTCAGATTGTTATAAATACATGCCAAAGCATTTATAAGATGATTTTGTGCCTCTTCATGTCCATCACCATTATTAACAATATCACTGATATTATCAAACCCAAAAGGTGATTGAGAGAAACCATATTTGGCTAAAGAGGAGAAGCGCCCGTGATAAAGTCTCCCATGTATGAAGTAGCAGATATTCAATAAATAATAACAAATAAAGAAATGAAAATGTAGAATGTAGGATAGATTACCTTGGTGTTGTTTTTAAAAGCTTTTTATGTATCGATTTGAGATGCAAAAAGAGAGACAGACAGTTTCCAGAGCCTGGAAACTAACCCACCTGCTCTGATGTGAGCAATTGTATCACAACAGCAAGGCTAAAAGTTAACCCCCAACTTGGGGAAGGTTTAGAAAAAAAGACCACATATATGGCATTGTATATAAAGTTTCAGTTTTTAAATTACTTTTCATTTGTGTAAGAGTCAGAAAAACAGAGAGAGACAGAGAAAGACAGAGAGAGCTCCCACATGCTGATCATACCCTAAATGCCCTAATGACTCCTGCTGGATGCAGGATTCAGGAGCAAGGAACTTGATTTAGGTCTGCCACATGAGCATCAGGAACTCAGTTACTTGAGCCATCAAATTCCCTCCAAGGGGTTGCAGATGTAAGTATTTTAAACTCATGCACAGAATGTTGTTTTAAGCTACATAATAGTAAACCTTAACAGATATTCATAGCCATTTCCTGTCTAATATTGTGCAGTAAGTTGTACTGGGAATTGAACATGACTGAAGTCATTCCTTGCTACTTATTGTTTTGGTGCTCAACAGTTAAAAGTCAAAACATTTACTTTACAATCCAAAAAAAATTAGCCTCATTTCATTGATTATTTGCAATAGTAAAAATTTTGATTTGAGGAACAATTTAATAATCATTGCAAATGTTTAAAATGCAGCAAATGAATATTCAGATCTTGTGGACTTCAAATGTAATGCAGTAAGCCTGAATGAGTCAAGAGTCTTGTCATAAATATTGAATTTCAAAAATCACTGGGGATGTGGTTCTTTGATTCTTTGATTTTAATTATCATGCATAAGAGAGATAAGAGAACAAGCCGCAGAAGCTATATGAAATGGACAGTGGCAATTTTGTGCCAAAATAGTGATGGCCCTTCCCCAGGTCTGTTCTGCTACAGATCTTTAGCTTAGAGATTGGCCCAGGAGGAGGTGGTATGCTTTCAACTCTCTCCAAAGCATGCCCAGTCTTCCTGTTTTCAAGATCTGTGACTCTGTCTATCACCAGTTAATTTTGCACGGTTCTGCTTAGGGAATAGGATTCATGGGCAATATTCACTCCGTGACTGAAATAAAATGCTCTCTGAATGAGCATAAGGTTTACCTGACACATTTTAGAGTACTACTTTAAAAAAAAAAAAAAAGAAAAGAAAACTCTAAACTGAGTATGAGTTCTTTGACTTCTGTATCTTATCTTTTGGTCCTCAGGAATTTAAAGTATTACATAGATCAGGTGGCAGAACATACCTGGTTATATAGGGGAAAATAATTTTTTTTTCCCTAAAGGAAATTGAACTTGAACTACCCAAATTTCCAAGAAGCTCAAAAGGAATCCCCAAATAAAATTGATTTAAAACCATAATAACTCTCATAATGAAAAGATTATTCTGAATCTGGGGTATTGCAATAAGCATTCCCACATGTGCCATGCATAATACAAGCCTGGCCTTCTATGCCTGAGCCATTTCACACTATTTCTTTTAAATTCTCCTAGACCTGCTTTCCCATCCTCCTCTTCTTTTGTCCCTTAACCTTCCATTCCTGAACGCTATTGTCCTGGCTTCTCCTCATGTAGTTCTTATAATAGCTTATACTTGATAACATGTTGCACTAAACCACAATGAAATGTAAAGACATTATTGGATTGGTGTCTATGCTGGCAAGCACCTCTGAGTAACCATTTGCAGCACTGGAACTTGTCCTGGTACACTCGTTTCTGGATTTATGCATTTCTTTTTTTTTTAACTTTTATTTAATGAATATAAATTTCCAAAGTACAGCTTATGGATTACAATGGCTCCCACCCCATAACTTCCCTCCCACCTGCAACCCTCCCCTTTCCCGCTCCCTCTCCCCTTCCATTCACATCAAGATTCATTTTCAACTCTCTTTATATACAGAAGATCAGTTTAGTATATATTAGGTAAAGATTTCAATAGTTTGCCCCCACATAGCAACACAAAGTGAAAAATACTGTTGGAGTACTAGTTATAGCATTAAATAAGAGTGTACAGCACATTAAGGACAAGATCCTACATGATATTTTTTTTTTAAATTAATTAATTTTCTATGCAATTTCCAATTTAACACCAGGTTTTTTTTTTTTTCATTTTCAATTGTCTTTATATACAGAAGATCGATTCAGTATATACTAAGTAAAGATTTCATCAGTTTGCACCCACACAGAAACACACAGTGTAAAAATACTGTTTCAGGCCGGCGCCGTGGCTCAACAGGCTAATCCTCCACCTTGCGGCGCCGGCACACCAGGTTCTAGTCCCGGTTGGGGCACCGATCCTGTCCCGGTTGCCCCTCTTCCAGGCCAGCTCTCTGCTGTGGCTAGGGAGTGCAGTGGAGGATGGCCCAAGTCCTTGGGCCCTGCACCCCATGGGAGACCAGGAGAAGCTCCTGGCTCCTGCCATCGGAACAGCACGGTGCGCCGGCCGCAGCGCGCTACCGCGGCGGCCATTGGAGGGTGAACCAACGGCAAAAGGAAGACCTTTCTCTCTGTCTCTCTCTCTCACTGTCCACTCTGCCTGTCAAAAAAACAAAACAAAACAAAACAAAACAAAACAAAAAAATACTGTTTCAGTACTAGTTATAGCATCACTTCACATTAGACAACACATTAAGGACAGATCCCACAAGAGAAGTAAGTACACAGTGACTCCTGTTGCTGACTTAACAATTTGACACTCTTGTTTATGGCGTCAGTAATCTCCCTAGGCTCTAGTCATGAGTTGCCAAGGCTATGTAAGCCTTTAGAGTTCGCTGACTTTGATCTTATTCCAATAGGGTCATAGTCAAAGTGGAAGTTCTCTCCTCCCTTCAGAGAAAGGTACCTCCTTCTTTGATGGCCCCGTTCTTTCCACTGGGATCTCACTCACAGAGATCTTTCATTTAGGTCTTCTTTTTTTAAAAAAAAATTCACACAAAGATCACTATTACTCTTTCTGCACATGGAGATGTAACTCTACTTTTTAATACCAATGTCGATGTATAGATATCTAAAAACTCTTTAAAAAGTTCATGGAAATGCATGCTAAAAAATTAGACATGAATTTCAAAAAAATGTGCTAAAAGGAACTTGTCTTTTTCATTTTTTTCGCTTTATATTTTGTTATTTTTGTGTTGACATATTTTTATTTACATCATAGTCAAAGGCTTAATGTGCTACTAAATAAAGTGTTCATCAAATATGAAGTAAAAAGACCATAGTTCAACAGGAAAACAGGCGAAGGTTGTAAACAATTTGACTATGATCCTATCAGAATAAGATCAAAGTCAGCGAACTCTAAAGGCTTCCATAGCCCTGGCAACTCATGACTAGAGCCTAGGGAGATTACTGACGCCATGAACAGGAGTGTCAAATTGTTAAGTCAGCAACAGGAGTCACTGTGTACTTACTTCTCTTGTGGGATCTGTCCTTAATGTGTTGTCTAATGTGCAGTGATGCTATAACTAGTACTGAAACAGTATTTTTACACTTTGTGTTTCTGTGTGGGTACAAACTGATGAGATCTTTACTAATTATATACTGAATCGATCTTCTGTATATAAAGATAATTGGAAATGAAAAAAAAACCTGGTGTTAAATTGGAAATGGCATAGAAAATTAATTAATTTTTTAAAAAATATTATGTAGGATCTCTGTCTTTAATGTGCTGTACACTCTTATTTAATGCTATAACTAGTACTCCAACAGTATTTTTTTTCACTTTGTGTTGCTATATGGGGGCAAACTGTTGAAATCTTTACTTAATATATACTAAACTGATCTTCTGTATATAAAGAGAATTGAAAATGAATCTTGATGTGAATGGAAGGGGAGAGGGAGTGGGAAAGGGGAGAGTTGTGGGTGGGAGGGAAGTTATGGGAGGGGGAAAGCCATTGTAATCCATAAGCTGTACTTTGGAAATTTATATTCATTAAATAAAAGTTTAATAAATGGAAAAAAACAAATGAAATGATGTTCAACGTCATGCTTAAAAGCTAAATTTATTAGAGTTACAGAGAAAGAGGGAGAGGTAGAGTGAGAGAGAGAGAGAGAGAGATCTTCCATCTGCTAGTTTACTCTCCAGATAGCTTCAATGGCCTGGGCTAGTCCAGGAGGGGGATTGAAAGTGGAGCAGCGGAGACAGGAACCTGTGCCCATATGGAGTGTCCATGTGGCAGTCAGCAGATTACCTGCTCTTCTACACTGACAGACTCCATATAAAATAATTTTAAATAGTCATAAAATCATTAAAACTATAGTACACAATTAAAACTCAGAACCCAATTCCTGTCAATTGTTTCAAAGTTTGATAAAACACTGCATTTGCAGAAAACTGACCCAGGTCTTTTTTGCTGTTGTTCATTTGTTTCTGATTTTTGATCTTTTAATTTAAAAAAATTAAATTAAAATGAGTTATTTATTCATTTAAATATTTATTTGAAACAGACTGAGAGAGACTGAATCTCCTATTTACTGGTTTGCTCTACAAAAGCCAGAAGTGTGCCACCCTGAAGCCAGGAGCCAGTAATTCCATCCAGGTATCCCAGGTGGGCAGCAAGAATTCAAGTACTTGAGCCTTCATCTGTTATTGTCCGGGCACATAAGCAGGCAGTCAGATTGGAAACAGAGTAGCCAGGAACTTGAACCAGTGCTCCAGTATGGAATGTGGGTGTCCCAACCATTGATGTAATTCACTGCACCAAAACACCTAGTATTGAACTTGTCTTTAGTTCCAATTTTTCATGAACTTTTGGAGCACCCTTTTGTATAATATATATAGCTTTTTGTAGACTCATCACTAACCTGACTTGACTGCTAATTAAGTAAATGAAAGTGATATATATTCTTTTAATCTCTCTCCAAACATTTGAAGGTGTAGAATAGACACAAGAGTTCAGAACAACTGTATTGATCAAGACTTTTCATTGCATAGCAATTTTGTTATTACAGCTAAGTACCTCAAACTTCTCTCAGTGCTAGTTCATTCATTCCCGAGAGAGAATAAAGATAATAAACACTTTGAAGGTATAATTCCTATAAAGAACTGAGAAGAATGCTTGGTATATAGTAAACAAAGTAAATCATGAAATATTTATTTACTGCAACTGAGAATAATAACATTGGCTGTGGATGGGGTATATCTCTGTTGATAGATGGTTTCAATAAGAATTGTCATATTCAGTCTATTTAGCATGATGTTAGTTCATACATTGTGCTAGGTACTATGCAGTATACTAACAGTACAAATAGCAATGATATCTTGTTGCCAGAAAGATATTATCTATACAAGTTGGGGAAGGAGATACATAACCATAAATTTCTAAGTGACACTTTAGAGCATTTACCATGACCTGAGTTCTCAGAAGAGGTTTCCTGGAGGAGATACTACTTGAATTGAGTAATGAACAATGAATGTTTGCAAGGTCAAGAAAGTTAAGAGATCCTTCCAGGAAGAGAGAGACATGAGTAAATATATAGTGGGCAAAAACTGTTATGCAAATGAGCTATATATAGTACAGTATTACTGGAGCAGAAATCATATAAAATGTACAAGCACTGAGAAATAGGAACCAGTTCAGGCCACTGTAACAAAAATCCCAAGGACTGGGTGGCTCACACAATAGATATTTCATTCTCACAGTTCTAGAAGCTGGGAAGTCCAAGATCAAGATGTTCACAGATCAGGTGTCTGGTGAGGGTCCTGTCTTTTAGACAACCACTTTCTTGTTGTATCCTCACAGGAAAAAGAGGAGAAGGCGAGTAGGAGAGGGAAGGAAGGAAGGAGGAATGGTGTGTGTGGGAGAAAGAGAGAGAGAGAGAAAGGTTCCTTAGGCACTAATCATATCATGAGGGCTCTGTTTTCATGACAACCTCCCAAAGGCTTCTCTTCTTAATATCATCAAAAAAGTTTAGAAATCCATGACTTTTTGGGGTCTCTTGTATTTACCAGTATTGTAGACAGAATAACAAACACTCGAAGAAATCTACATCCTAATCCACAGAACTGGTGAATGCTACTTCACATGGCAAAAGAGGAACTACCAATATAGACAAGAAGGATCTTGTTATCCTAATGGATTGTATATAACCACAAGGCTCTTTAAAAGAGGGAACCAAGAGAGGTAGACATTTGGCATGGCAGTTAAGATACGGGGTTGGGATGCCTTCATCCCATATTGGAGTATTCAGTTTTGTTAGTGAAATGGTACCATCTTCCTAAACTCAGCCTGGCTTACTAGAAGTCAGGTGACCAAATAGCCCAATCACAAGTGTCAGCTCCACCTTCACCCTAATGGGATTTGCCACACCCACTTTCTTACCTCTGCAAAGCTGTGTAAGACCCATTCTCTCAGTACAGGTTGCTGTTTTCTCTGTGCACGGGAAGGCAGCCTGTTGTGCTTCCCTCAACTGACAATAAACCTTTTCCCTTATTCCTGTGTTTAGTGTGTTTTGTGGTAGCATTTCCTTTCAGGTTTCATGTGCTGCTTATGCATCCCACTCAGTTTCCTGTTCATGCACACCCTGGGAGTCTGGAAGTGATGGCTCAAGTACTTCTGTCCTTGCCACACATGGAGGAAACACCGATTGAGTTCCTAGTGCTTGACTTTAGCCTGACCCAGTTCTGGCTTTTGTGGACATTTGGGAAGTAAAGCAATGGATTGAAGATCTCTGTGTGTCCCCCTCCATTATCTCTTACCTTTAAATACATAAAATAAATAAAAAACATTTTTTAAAAAGTGAGCATGCTGGGAGTGTCAATGTTCTCAACATAAATGTAATGAAGCAGAGATCAGATGATGCTATCGTTGGAAGGGGAGCCCAGAGCAAGGAATATAGGTGCCTCTTCGAGCTAGGAATGGGTAAGTACTTACTTTTTTCTAACCAATGGAAGAAATGAAGTCCTGCTAAATTTTTTTTTAAAAACTTAGAGCCTCCACAACTGTGAAAGTACACATCTTCATTGCCTAAGCTACTAATTTTATGATAATTTTTTGAAGTAACAACAGAAAATAAATGCATCCACAAGGGACTCAGTATAATCAGCTTTTTCTTTCTATGATTTCCCCCATTTGGATAAATTTGCCTACATATAACCTAATTGTATTTGGAGTCACAATTTGGTAACGAGTTATAGCATAAGGAGGAAGACTAGTGAATTCCAACCACAAGAACTTATTCTCTCTGATAGCTTAATACAGTAATAACCTACCAAAATCATCAGCTCAACTCCACATTTTCAAAAGAACAGATCTGCAATGGGAAACTAACCACAATGAGCACATATGCCAGAGAAATGCCATTGCATGATCTGGCATTTGCAATAAACTCCAATTATTATTTTTTTGCTACTGTTTATGAAATTTATGAAAGAACATTCAGATTATAAAATACAAATACACTCTTTTCCTATGATTATTAGAATCTTAATATTAACAATAAAACAGGCTATATTTACTACTAGAATCCAGAATGTTAAAAGATATATGAACAGGTAAATATCAACTCAAATGTCATAGCAAAATCATATTCAGGACCTGATCATTTTCAGTCAGTCTGTGCTATCAAAATCAGTGATCATATTAACACTATTTCTTGATTTTTTTCAGTTAAAATGAGTATGGTTTTATTTATGTTATATAGAAAAATAGAAAGACCTTGTTTAACTTCTTTTAAAAAAATTTGAAAAACACTTCTCTTTTAATAGAAGAAACCATTGTTGAAGGTAGTTTAAAGAAAACTTATTTTGGGTTTTAAAAACAACAAAGAGTATCTGAAACATTCTAAAGTGTTATTCCCTTACAGAAAATGCAGTGTTGTACAACATTGAATATAAGTGCAGATGTGTAGAATTTCATAAACATAAACCACTCATCAGAAAATACACAAAAACATGACCTATAAAAATGATACAATATACAGGTAAGAGGAAGCACAAATATCACACAAGAAATTCGGCTTCCAGAATCTGTCAGGGATTTCCTCACAGTGTGGTAAATGAAGGAGAAAACAGCCCCAGGATGTGTGGTCAGGTAACATGTCAACTGCAGTCTCCTAATTGTCCACATTGAACAATCATTTTTCCTTTTCACGTCCAAAAAGGTGAGACTTTGTGACTGGAGGGCAACTTGCTCAGATTCCGATGGTGCTTTTCTTTGTCTCCTGTCCTTACAGTACACTTGCTTTGTAGTTGTCCATAATTCGTACTTACCCAGAATAAAAAAACACCATATTTTCTCAACAGTAAAAGTTTGAAAATTTAAATTTTTACACCTACATAGCTTTATTGTATCTGGCTTGTATTAATTATGTACAATTATGTTGCTTTTTGAAAATTCTGTATATACTTTACTAAATGGATAAAATTATGATATAATTTTGAATTAGATAAAGAGAGATTATAAATTGTATCCTTTTATTAAGCTAGATGTTAAAAGAAGGGCTATGGAAATTTTCTGAATGTTTAGTAATACTAATTTTCATTATTTGAAAATGAATATTTTAAAATTCAAAGGGAAAACAAATATTGTAATAATCTCTCCTCAAAAGATGGAAGTATTTATAAAATTGCAGGTCAATGAAATAACCTTGGCAAGTAACATTTCTTGCTCCATACACACAAATTTTCTATATTCATGGGTTTCAGGATTTATATGTCTTTGATTCCTTATGTTTTGACATTTTAAATATATCTTATATTCAATTCTTCCAAAAACTAATGAAAATGCCTACAAATATTTCCAGGTAGCTTCAATATTCAATGTAGTTAATTTATTTGAGGTGTTCTCACTATGGAGACAAGGTTTTAAAAGCCTTTTCTAATGTACTTTCCAAGAACTAAAGATATGGATATTTATGTTCTAACTTCAGAACTGTTCCATATTTGAATTTGGTTAATGAAGTCCAATGTATTTTCGAATCAAATCGCTTCTAAGTTTTAAAACACAAGCTGTTTGAAGTTTTGCTACAGGTTTATCTATTTTATTGATTTTTCAAAGAGCTATTTTTTGATTCACTCAAGTCAAATACAATTTCAATTTCAATAATACCTCCTCTATTTTATTTCTTCCTTCTAGCACTAGATTTATTTTACTCTAATTTTCTATAGTTTTTTAGATAGGCTATTTGAAATATTTCCTCATTTTTTTAAAAGATTTAGTTATTTATTTGAAAGTCAGAGTTACACTGAGAGAGAAGGAGAGGCAGAAAGAGAGGTCTTTCATCCCCTGGCTCACTCCCCAGTTGGCTGCCAATGGACAGAGCTGATCCCATCCGATGCCAGGAACCAGGAGCTTCCTCCAGGTCTCCCATACAGGTGCAGGGTCCCAAGGCCTTGGACCATCTTCTATTGATTTCCCAGGCCATAGCAAGAGAGCTGGATCAGAAGTGGAGCAGTTGTGTCTCAAAATGGTGCCCATATAGGATGCTGGCACTGCAGGCGGTGGCTTAAATCGCTATGCCACAGTGCGGGCCTTTCCTCATTTCTAAAATAAGCATTTAATGATGTGCATTGCTTCCATTGCACTGTTTTAGCTGTATCCCATACACTGATATATTTTCATTTTCATTATTTTAAAGTGAATTTTAAAATTTTCTTGGAATCTCTTACACATGGGTTATATAGAAGTATTTTGCTTAATTTCCATGTCTTCAGAAAAGTTTTTATTCTTTCAGTTTTGTATTAATTGGATTTTATTATAGGCAGAAGAAATATTTTGAATGATTTATACGAGTTTAAATTTGTTGAGGTTTGCTTTATGGAACTAGAGTTGGCTTAGTTTGGTGAATGACCCATGCATTTTAAAAAAATAAAAATAAGTGTAACCTGTAGGTGGATTGTTCAATATATGTCAATTAAATCTTGTTGGTTTATTGTGCTGTTCAGATGTTCTCTATCTTTGATACTTTTCTGTCTAATTGTTCTATGTGGTGTGTGTGTGTGTGTGTGTGTTGATCTCCAATTTTAATTATTGATTTGTCTACTCCTTTCATGTAAATCAGTTTTTTCTGTCAAAAATTTTGAAGCTCTGTGTTTGGTACATATACATCTAGGGTTTTAGGCCTTCATAATGTTTGCCAACTATTAACATAATCAGTCTCACTTCTTTTTTGTAATTAATACTTGAATTTCACATTCAAATTACCTATATCATTGAGCATAAGTGAAATTCTTTTTTAAAAATAAATTTATTTACTTGAAATGCAGAGTTACAGAGAGGCAGAGGTAGAAAGAGAGAGAGGGAGAGAGAGCAGTCTTCCATCCACTGGTTTACTCCCCAAATGGCTGCTATGGCCCCAACTGTGCTGATTGTGAGCCAGGAACCAGGAGCTTCTTCTGGGTTTTCCATGTGGGTGCAGAATTCCCAAATATTCTGCTATTGAAGTTTTTACTTCCCCTTTGATAGAAAGCTGGAAAAACAACAAAAAATGAATCATAAATTAATGAGTTAGAAAATAGGTATAATAGAATGAATATTTCCACAAATCCATTATTCTTGAAAATTTGAAATATTTTCTGTTTTTAAAGATCCATCAGGAGAATACATTAATTCCCCAAATTTGAACTACAAAAATACACTAAACTTGTATATCAGAAAATAAAAATGTTAAGAGAATACTGTAAATCACAATATACCCTGAAGGTTCTGAGAACTTTAATGTAATGAATGATTTATTTTTTATTTCCTCTGTCATCCAAGATTTTGTAAAGCTTTATTTATTTATTTAAGAGGCACAGTAATAAAGAGAGTGAGAGACAGAGAGACAGGTCTTCCATCTGCTGGTTCACTCCTCAAATGACCCCAGTGACCTGAGCTGGGCAGATATGAAGGCATGAGCCAGGAGCTACTTCTGGACCTCCACTGTGGGTGCAGAGGTTCAAGGACTTGAGGCATCTTCTACTGCTTTCCAAGGCCATAGCAGAGAGCTGGATTGGAAGTGGAACAGCTGGAACTGGAACCAGTGCCCATATGGGATGGTGGCACTGCAGGAAGAAATCTTATCCACTATGCCACAGTGCTGGCCCATATAATTTTTTTTTTTCAATCAGTATTCAGTTCTGCACTCTCTCAAGTATGAACCAAAGCCATCAGAAATTCCTATTTTGTAAACTTCTGATAGGATGTGTATATTCATTCACATAAATTTTTTAAAGTCTGTTTATCTGATATGAGTATATTTACTCCTGCTTTTTATTTTTTATTATTTATTTGTTTATTTTTTGACAGGCAGAGTTAGACAGTGAGAGAGAGAGACAGAGAGAAAGGTCTTCCTTTTTCTGTTGGTTCACCTCCAAAATGGCCCCAACGGCTGGCATGCTGTGCCAATCTGAAGCCAGGAGCCAGGTGCTTCCTCCTGGTCTCCCATGCGGGTGCAGGGCCCAAGCACTTGGGCCATCCTCCACTGCTTTCCCCGGGCCACAGCAGAGAGCTGGACTGGAAGAGGAGCAACTGGGACAGAATCCGGTGCCCCAACCGGGACTAGAACCCGGGATGCTGGCGCCGCAGGCAGAGGATTAGCCTAATGAGCCATGGCGCTGTCCTGTTCACATAAATTTTAAGTATGTTTTTGTGTTTTGCTTCAACTTTTGTCCTTAAAAAATACAAAATTTTATCAAAATTTTAGAAAGGAATATGTTGGGATGTGGTAAAGCAGAATTGAAGAGTGGAAAATTTAACTAAGAACTCTGAAAATCACATCTCGTTTATCCTGACCATTATAATTGGAAGTACAGTAACTCAAAATTAAATATTAAAACATAAGCGGGGTAGTATTTATAACTAATTTTTTCAGAAAAAGACTGTGGTACTTAAGCTAACTGGTGGATCTTGTTCATTCTGAAGGATTAAAATGTAAAGAAGCATTCATAAGTTATGAATATATATGTATAATTAATCATAATTTGATTCACTGAATACAGGGTACTTTTAATAATACATAAGAATGATGATGTAAATAACCTATTTCTTTTTTCCCTCATTTTGTAAAATTTAAGTTATACAAGTTTCATGTATTTCATATATACAGACTTGGGAACATAGTGACACTTCCCCCTCTACGCTTTCACCCGCCGACACCACAACATGTCTACCTACTCCCTCTCACATCTCAACTCTTGATTTTTACAAAGATCTGTTTTCAGTTTACTTAGTGATCATATAGTTAACCTTATGCTTAGTAAAAGGGTTCAAAAGCAAGTATGAAAAGAAAAAACAAAACAAACAAACAAAAAACAGCGTTCCTCAATGGAAAAGAAAAGGCTATAAATGATCATCAAATTTCATATTGTCCATTTCACTCCAATACATTACAGTTCAGGTACTCTATTATTTCCTTGGATCACAGAAAACATATCTGTCTTTTGGGAACTGGCTTATTTCACTAAGTAAAAAGGTTTCCAGTTGCATTCATCATTTTGCAAAAGACAGGATTTCAGTTTTTTTGTTTTGTTTTGTTTTGTTTTTTTACACCAGAGTAGTACTCCATAGGTATAGGTACCATAATTTCCTTAGCTAGTCAACAGTTGATGGACATCTGCATTGATTCCATATCTTAACTATTGTGAATTGAGCTGCAATAAACATGGTGGTACAGATAACTCTGTCATATGCTGATTTCTTTTGGTTTGGGTAAATCCCCAGTAGTGGGATAGCTGGATCATATAGTAGGTCTATGTTCAGATTTCTGAGGTATCTCCATACTGTCTTCCACAGTGGCTGTTCCAGTTTACATTCCCACAAATAGTGGCCTGGGGTACTTTTTCCCCCACATCCTTGCCAGCATTTGTCATTGTTGATTTTTATATGAAAGTGAAACATCACCATGGTTTTGATTTTCATTTCCCTGATGGCTACTGATCCAAAGCATTTTCTCAAGTGTCTGTTGCCCATTTGAATTCCCTCTCTTAAAAAATGCATGATCAAGTCCTTTGTCCATTTCTTAACCTGATTGTTTGTTTTGTTGTTGAATTTCTTGAGTTCTTTAAAGCTTCTGGATGTTAAGCCTTTATCAGCTGTGTAGGGTGCAGGGGCCCAAGCACCTAGGCCTCTTGCTCTGCTTTCCCAGGCACATTAGCAGGGAGCTGGATAGGAAGTGGAACATCCAGGTCCCAAAACAGTGCCCATATGGAATGTTATGCCACAATGTTGGCCCCAATTTTATCCTTATATCTACTGTTTCCATTATTCCTTTTTCATTGCTAATGTTCTAAGAGTTCTTATTTCATCAATTCCTTTCTATTTGAAAAACTGTCGTAAGCCAATATTTATAGGTAGGTCCACAAGCAAAAAAAAAAAAAAAATAGTTTTTAGGCCTTCCTTCATCTATAATGAAGAATGTTGACATTTGTATTTTAAGAGTTTTGTTTTAATTTTAACTTTGTTCCTGACTCCTTTTTTTTTTTTTCCTTTTTGACATGCAGAGTGGACAGTGAGAGAGAGAGAGAGAGACAGAGAGAAAGATCTTCCTTTGCCATTGGTTCACCCTCCAATGGCTGCCGCGGCTGGCGCGCTGCGGACGGTGCACCGCACTGTTCCGAAGGCAGGAGCCAGTTGCTTATCCTGGTCTCCCATGGGATGCAGTACCCAACCACTTGGGCCATCCTCCACTGCACTCCCGGGCCACAGCAGAGAGCTGGCCTGGAAGAGGGGCAACCGGGACAGAACCTGGCGCCCCGACCGGGACTAGAACCTGGTGTGCCGGCACCGCTAGGCGGAGGATTAGCCTGTTGAGCTGTGGTGCCGGCAACTCCCATAATTTAAGATGTGAAGTATTTTGTCATCAAAATTGTTCCTCAATAGGTAATATACCAATCCTCTTTAAATGCTTCCAGACTTTTATTTTTCAATTACAGAAGTTTTGGGGGGCCAGTGTTGTGGTGCAGCAGATTAAAGCCCTGGCCTGAAGCACCGGCATCCCATACGGGCTCAAGTTCTAGTCCCAGCTGCTCCTCTTCCGATCCAGCTCTCTGTTGTGGCCTGGGAAAGCAGCAGTAGATGGCCCAAGTCCTTGGACCCCTGCACCCCTTGTGGAAGACCCAGAAGAAGCTCCTGGCTCCTGGTTTCGAATTGGTACAGCTCCAGCCGTTGCAGCCATCTGGGGAGTGAACCAGCGGATGGAAGACCTCTTTGTTTCTACCTCTCTCTGTTACTCTGTCTTTCAAATAAATAAAATAAAATAAATTATAGAAGTTTAATTATGATGTATCTTGATATTAATTCATTTAGGTTTATGTGGTATAGAATGCATCTAGTGTTCTTACCAAAAGAATGGTGTTATCAGTCATATTTACTTCAATAATATTCTAGCCATTATTCCCCTTTCTATGGGACTCTGATTATGCAAATATTCAATCTTCATTGTTGTCCCATAGATAATTGAAGCTCTGGGTTATTTTTTTCTCTTCAGGTTGGATAAATCCTACTGCTTTTTTAAGTTCACTGATTCTACTCTCAATAATGTTCAGTTTATCTATTCAGTAATAGTTTTTTTGTTGTTTGTTTTTCTTCAATTTTATAATTAGATTTTTTTAGCAAGAAATGTAGAGGGATGAAATAGACATCTTGTTACATGATTGTTTTTAGCCTTTGTTTATATTCCTATGAAACTGTGGCCTTCCTACTTTTTACATGTTAAATATTTTTGTTAGTGGTGAATTAATACTTTGTGATTATAGGTAGATTACATTACTGTCTACTATCTGCAAAAATTAAAGAAAAAAGCAAAGGAAGGAAGCAGGGAGATTGAGGGCAGAGAAAGAGAGGCAGGAAAATATGGTTATCTTCATAGAATTGTACCTATAAAATACATGAAACCTGTTTTTTATATTAATAAAAATTTAAACAAATTGGATTTTGTATTTTTCATAATTATTTGTTTAATAAGATTTTCAACATTTACCCTTGTTTCAACATAATTGTAGCTGCTTTTTTATGACTTATTTATTTTGAAAGAGTTACAGAGAAAGAAACAGAGATGGAGAGAGAGAAAGTGATTTTCCATCTACTGGTTCACTCCCCAGATAACTGCAATGGGCAGGACTGGGCCAGGCCAAAGGAGCCAAGAGGTTCATCTAGGTCTCCCATATGGATGACCAGAGCCCAGACATTTGGCCCATATTCTGTTGCTTTTGCCAGGCCAGCATCAAGGAGCTGGATGGGAGTGGAGTGGCTGGGACTCAAATAGTTCCCAAGTGGGATACTGGCATTGTGTTTTAAAGGCAGATTTAACACTCTTGACAGATAATTCTAGCAGATACCATTCCTTGCCTTTGGTATCAGTTAATTGCTGTTTGCCATTAAAGTTGTTATCTTCCTGGTTCTGTGGATCTGGTGACAGCTTAATTTTTAAAGTCTTTCCAGTGTCATTTTCTTTTGTGGGATTTATTTTCTGCCATTAGCCTCTGACTGGTCATTGCTTGTACTGCCTGAAAACATGGGCCGGGGAGGGGACAGGGATTCCTCAGTGCACATCCTTGGGTATCTCCGTTGTGGAGATTTGTCTCAGTTCAGCATGGACAAAGTGGTTTCCTTGTTTAGGTAGTTATTGGATGGGATTGTCCATGGTGATTTCTCCCACCAACCCTTCTGTTTGTAAACAGGGCTAACAGTGTCACCCTCATGTGGCTTTGTGCTGAGTGGCTTACAGTGGCAACTTTCCCTTTGCCTGTGGTAAGAGGAAGCTCTGGAATTTCTTTGGGAAGGGGGTTAGACACAAATGTTTTAGGGAAGAAGAATAGCTCCTGTATCTACTCTTGCTTCCTGGGAATTCTGACCAAGTTCCTTTGCCAATCATGCCAGACACAACTGGTGCTTTCAGAGGGAGTCTCCTTTAATCAAATATATATATATATATATATATATATATATATATATATATATGGATACTTGCTCTATTTTCTGTTGCTTCTTGTACATTTGGGAAACATTAAGTCTGGGTCCCCTTATTCTAATGAGGGATGAAAGAAATTGCTACTTAGATGTTGCTCCAGCACTAGATTTCCAAACCAGTGTATCTTCATCTTATCTCACAATTTCCCTTTGGTTGTGTCTTTTGTAATTTCCAGATTTTATAGGCATACCTAGTAGAGCTAGGGAGGAAAACAGAGAAAAACAAATCTATATCATCTTTTGTAGATCAGCATTCCTAAAACAATAGATTGTAGCAAAGTGTGATAATTATAACAAAAATATTTCAAATAACCCCTATAGAATTTCCCATCTCAGAAATCTACATAATGATTACATAATGTTTATATGATGAAAATCATTTCCCCTTTTCTGTCCTTCATTTGAGATACTGTATCTTGCTGTAAGGATACTTGTTGTTACCATGCCAAGGATGTCCACTAAAATGTTACATCTGATCCTCAATGCATTCACCACAGCTCTTATCTAAGATCTCTTTGTCTCCTCAAATCCTTAACCAGAGCACTGCAACTGTCATTCTTATCTATAGAATGTAGTTTCTATTTCATTTGTGAAAACTGAAGTTGGGGCCAGCACTGTGGTGTAGTAGGTTGAGCCTCAGTCCGTGGCATGGCATTGCATATGGGCGCCGGTTGGAGTAACAGTTGCTCCACTTTCAAGTCAGTTTCATGGTAATAGTCTGAGAAAGCAGTAGAAGATGATTCAAGTGCTTGAGCCCCTCCACCCATAGGGGCAATTGAGAGGAAGCCCCTAAATTCTGGCTTTGAATTGGCCCAGCTCTGGTCATTGCAGCTATTTGGGGAGTGAACTAGCAATGGAACACCTCTCTCTGTTTCTTTGACTCTCTGCCTATAACTCTACATCTCCAGTACTTTAAAAAAAAAATAGAAAATTGAAATCATTTGAAGTAAAATTCCACTATTGAATTATTTTTTACTCCAAAATCTACACCTCCCCCTTTTTGACTTTTATTTAATAAATATGTTTTCAAAGTACAGCTTTTGGATTACAGTGGATTTCTCCCACCTATAACTTCCCTCCCACCCTCAACCCTCCTATCTCTCACTTCCTCTCCCATCCCATTCACATCAAGATTCATTTTCAATTATCTTTATATACAGAAGATCAATTTAATATATATATTAGGTAAAGATTTCAAGTTTGCACCCACACAAAAACACAAAGTGTAAAGTACTGTTTGATTACTAGCTATATCATTGATTCACATAGTATAACACATTAAGGACAGAGATCCTACATGGGGAGTAAGTGCACAGTGACTCCTGTTGTTGATTTAACAATTGACACTCTTGTTTATGGTGTCAGTAATCACCCTAAGCTCTTGTCAAGAGTTTCCAAGGTTACCACACCCTGGTTAGAATGGCTCACATACAGAAATCTACCAACAACAGATGCTGGCGAGGATGTGGGGAAAAAGGGACACTAACCCACTGTTGGTGGGAATACAAACTGGTAAAGCCACTATGAAAGTCAGTCTGGAGATTCCTCAGAAACCTGAATAAAACCCTACCATACAACCCAGCCATCCCACTCCTTGGAATTTACCCAAAGGAAATTAAATTGGCAAACAAAAAAGCTGTCTGCACCTTAATGTTTATTACAGCTCAATTCACAAAAGCTAAGACCTGGAATCAATCTAAATGCCCATCAACAGTAGACTGGATAAAGAAATTATGGGACATGTACTCCATAGAATACTATGCAGTGGTAAAAAACAATGAAATCTGGTCATTTGCAAAAAAAAAAATGCAGGAATCTGGAAAACATCATGCTGAATGAAATAAGCCAGTCACAAAGGGACAAATACTGTATGTTCTCCCTGATCAGTGACAACTAACCGAGCACCAAAACAAAAAAAAAAAAAAGAAAAAAAAAAAAAAAAACAAACAAACAAAAAAAACCTGTTGAAGTGAAAAAGACACTATGAGAAACAATGACTTAATCAGTCATTGTCCTGACTGTCAAGGAACAACTTAATACTTTATCCCTTTTAGTATTTTTTTGTTCCTCTTAATACTATTGAACTATTTAATTAACACACAATTATTTTTTTTTATCTTTTATTTAGTAAATATAAATTTCCAAAGTACAGTTTATGGATTACAATGGCTCCCCCCCCCCATAACTTCCCTCCCACTCACACCCCTCCCATCTCCCGCTCCCTCTCCCATTAAATTCACATCAAGATTCATTTTCAATTATCTTTATATACAGAAGATCAATTCAGTAAATACTAAGTAAAGATTTCAGCAGTTTGCATCCACACAGAAACACAAAGTGTAAAATACTGTTTCAGTACTAGTTATAGCATCACTTCACATTGGACAACACATTAAGGACAGATCCCACATGGGATGTAAGTACACAGTGACTCCTGTTGTTGACTTAACAATTTGACACTCTTATTTATGGCATCAGTAATCTCCCTAGGCTCTAGTCATGAGTTGCCAAGGCTATGGAAGCCTTTTGAGTTCACTGACTTCAATCTTATTCAGACAGGGTCTTAGTCAAAGTAGAAGTTCCCTCCTCCCTTCAGAGAAAGGTACCTCCTTCTTTGATGGCCCCGTTCTTTCCACTGGGATCTCACTCGCAGAGATCTTTCATTTAGGTCTTCTTTTTTTTTCCCCAGAGTGACTAAATTTAACTGAAAAGTGTTCCCTGTTAAAAATAAGAGTGGGAATAAAAGAGTGAGGAGATGTACAATTTGGGACATGCTCAATCTGACTTTCCCTAAATGGTAGAGCTAGAAACGTGCCAGGGGATTCCAATTCAATCCCATCAAGGTGGCATGTACCAATGCTATCTCACTAGACAAAGTGATCAATTTCAGTTCACAATTGATCATAATGATAGGATTAAGAGTCAAAGGGATCACACAAACAAGACTAGTGTCTGCTAATACTCATAGAATTAAAAAGGAGAGAATGATCCAACACGGGAAGCGTGATACACAGCAGACTCATAGAAGGGCAGATGTCCTAAACAGCACTCTGGCCTCAGAATCAGCCCTTAAGGCATTCAGATCTGGCTAAAAATCCCATGATAGTATTTCAGGCATGGAAAGCCAAGACACTCTGGCAAAAAAAAATAAATAAATAAATAAACCTTAATGAAAGATCTCTGTGAGTGAGATCCCAGTGGAAATAAAAGTCCATCAAAGAATGAGGTATCTTTCTCTGAAGGGAGGAGAGAACTTCCACTTTGATTATGACCTTGTCTAAATAAGATCACAGTTGGTGAACTCAAAAGGCTTCCATAGTCTTGGCAACACCTCCCCTCTCCCCTTTTATCCCATCTCTCTCAGTATATCTCTCTTTTGCCACCATTGTTTTTTCCTTTGACATCACCTTTTGTCCTGAAACTAAACATATGTTTTCTATCCTTTGGATTTTTGATTTCTCACTTCCTCTTATTCTTCAATGAAAATAATTGTGTGCATAGCAGTAAACCCTTAGAATTTGAAAGTTATGTCAGTGATTTTCAGGATTTCAAAACTTCATATATTTATCGTTGGAAAACAACATCTCTAATTATAATCATTATTTAGTTATAATATGATTAGTTATAATCATATTAGTTATAATCATTATTTAGAAATAAGAAACAGTTCATTGATTAACTCTAGGAAGCAGGTCCTCTTTTCTATATTAACATCCACTGCAGGTGACTGTCCTATTTATGTTTTAATTTATTTTGCAGAGAGAAAAGTAAGATTTATTTAAGCCTCACACCAGAGTGGCCAGGAGAAGGCTCCAAGTGAGGCAAAACCAGAAGGGGCTGTTGGTAGTGGGGTTTTTAAGCACAAATTTGGGGAAGAAAGAAATTAAACTTTACAATTAGTTAGGAGGTGGGGACAGACCCCACCAAAAGACCTTGTTTGTGATCATATTTGCCCTGTCTGCCTTGCTCATTGTGAAACCAAAATTGGGCAGAAGAGTTAACTTGTTTTCACAGTAAACTGTGAGCTCAGAAGGATGGAATCACCACTCCCTTGCTATTCTCATGATAAAATTGGAAGCTCCTAAGGAGTCAGATAGGCACTTTTGTCCTTGCTAAAGGTAACTTTTGGGGGAAGCAAACATTTTGCACCCTCAGTTTCCACCAAGACCAACCTGACTGCCTATTAACACTTCTGACACCTCACATTGCCTCCCCCAGAAGAATGGACTCTAACTTCTGTTGGGAGGCATGGGATGATGACCACTCTGGCTTCTTCAAGGATAAAAGGAGTGGAATAGGGAATGACAGTTAAAACACCGTTTCAGCAGGAAGTGGCCTTTTGAGGGGAACGAAGTGCCAGCCCGCCTCAGCTTCTATCCGTGGTTTCATGTGCATGACTATCTAGAATTTCACTGTTACCTGTATGGAGAAAATGAATCTAACAAACAGATTAAATACACAGGGTCTAAAGCAAAGGACAGAGTCATTGTTAGAGGAACTATGAAAGGTGCTATCTAAACCACTAGGAAGTTTTCCCATTGAGAGACAAATAGAAGCTGACAGGAGGGGCTTGATAATAATCGAGTGGGTGTGAAGGCCTGGCTAGGTATTTATGAGGTTCAGACCAATCTGTCTCTTCTCATG
The DNA here is from genome assembly GCF_033115175.1 of Lepus europaeus. NCBI lineage: Eukaryota > Metazoa > Chordata > Mammalia > Lagomorpha > Leporidae > Lepus > Lepus europaeus. Next base: position 63,012,216 of record NC_084829.1, on the reverse strand, counting down.
GGGTACTGGAAGAGACATCATAAGGGAGATGTGAACCTCCTTAGGGAAAACACCCCATTGACTTCCATTTCCTGGCTGGCCTACAAGAGACTGAATAGCCTAGTATCAAATAGATGCATCTCTAAAAGCAAATTTACAGTTCTTCCTGCAGTGGTTATTGGGAAACTGGACAGAGTGAAAGGCCATTCAGCTTAGAGCCAACATGGTCTGTAGCTCTGACCTGGGACACCTTCAACTTCAGGGCCGTTCTGTTTCCAGTGACCCAGCTCATGGGTAACAGAGCTGATAAGGCTCTTCAGAGACTGCTTTCTGTCAGGACTGCTGTCTGTCCAAAGCCCTGGTTTTTCATATTAAAAACCAACATCATTTCATATGGATTGGCCTCGTTGGGTCTCCTGGATGGCAGATCACTGTGTAAAGCTGTATTGTTTTTTTTTTTAAATATATTTATTTATTTATTTGACAGGTAGAGTCACAGACAGTGAGAGAGAGAGAGACAGAGAGAAAGGTCTTCCTTTCATTGGTTCACTCTCCAATGGCCAGAGCTACGCCGATCTGAAGCCAGGAGCCAGGCATTTCCTCCTGGTCTCCCATGTGGGCACAGGGACCCAAGGACCCGGGCCATCTTCCACTGCTTCCCCAGACCACAGCAGAGAGCTGGATGGGAAGAGGAGCAGCCGGGACTAGAACCGCGCCCATATGGGGTGCTGGCACCACAGGCCAAGGATTAACCCAGTGTTCCACCGTGCCGGCCCCAAAGCTGTTATTAACTTTCCTGCCACCTATCCTTACATTGCTCCTGCTGGCTAGCTCACTCCTCTTCCTCCTGGTCTCTGTTGAAGTAGAACACAGAGGAAGCCTTTAAGAGGAAGCCTTTAAGCCATGAGGGTGTTCTATCCCATCCCTAATTTTCGGTGGTCACAGACATCTGTGGTCACAGACATTCTGACAGTGTTCTTCCTGTGAGAGAAGACGATGCCCCTGAGAAAAGCTATGTCCTTAATTTAAGATCTAACATAATGACCACCTTTTCTATAAATTTTGAAGATATTAGTAAGACTTTCTATCTCTCCATTAGTTTGGTTTGAAAAGGGATGTTTTCTTGTTTACTGTGCCCATGGCAAGGTAAACCTAGTCGTGGGATCATAACTTAAGCTCCTGTTTAGGCTACACTGTTTGGTATTCTATATGTGGCCAGGATATTACAGAAAAATGTTAGCCATCCCTTTTATAAGGCCTAAAGATCAAGCTGTGCATGCTGGTGGAGGATGCACATAATAGAGCCAGTTTTCCATCTTGAATAGAGGAGAAATGAAGTAAAAATTCAGGCCTCCCAGATTGTTCCCTCTTCATTATTTAATATCAAATAAAAACATGGCAAGCAATTTTAACTTTCAAATAACAACTTATGAAAAAACTTACCAAAAGGTACAATGCTTTCAATAAATTTTGAGTACATGTAGTGGAAAATATTTCTTGAACATCTAACACAAGTGTAACTTGATTGACCAGCAAACGCAAGCATAAACATGTCAATGAAATATTTTTAGTTTCTTTCTACAAACTGAGATCTATATAAGCCATGTGAACTAAAAAAATCTGTTTTGGGTAATTTAACAGTTCAAATTTATGAGTAATCTTTTATGTATAAGTCAATAAAAACAGAGTTCTTAATAAATTTTCCTATGTAGACATACAGCATGTACACACATATAAAACATAAAATACATTACAGGATAGGACAATAAAGCAGTTTCATAATAGCTTCTTAAAATCTTTAGCAATTTTTTAAATAAAATTGCCATCAAATGATTAGAATCACTTCCTGCTTTTAGTAACCTGAATTAACCATACTTATTCTCATTTGGAACCTGTAGTCCATGATTGGCTTTATCTGCTTACAGAAGTGCCACAAAGTACTGAATACAATAGAGGTCAGAGAAAAAGAAGTCCTTTGGAACCTAAAAGAGGACACATTTAAAAACAGAACAAACAATGGTTTAACTTCAATGAGAATGAGCAGTAAATCTGATTTTTAGGTTTGGAGAATTCAAAACTGTAGATAACAAAAGACTTTAAATTTTCATGTTTAAAATTATAAACTCATTAACAAACAAAAAGAGGCACTTGCTTACTCCACATAGTATTTTGAAAACAGCTGTAAGATTTTGTAAAATATTTATCCCTTTTAGGCCTCTGGATCTTTTTCATTAAGATAACCATAATGTCTGATAACAACACAATAAGATCATCAGACTTTTGTAAGTTTTGGACATTTGTATCAGTGGCACTTTATACTATCATAACTTAAAATTTAGCACCACTTCACATCTTGACAGTACCAGTAATATAATCCAAATAATCTTATTATTTGGTATCTTGGCAAAATGAGAGATATATCCGTTGATATTTCCAGGGGCCCAACTGGAAATAACAAATTCTAAAGAATTTGAACTTTGATTATGAAAGCTTATCAAAGATGTCAGGCAGGCTTTAAATATCTGGTAGAAACAGGATCCCTTAGCATCATGACACAATGTAGACCAGATTTGATCACTACCATAAGTGATCACCCAGATGCTTTAGAATAATTATATATTTCAACAAACCGTAACTCTTAAAACTCAACTGCTTTTAAACAATCAGAACTGAACAGAGAAAGTAGAGAACACAATAAATTACTTCAAAAGAATACATTTGTGTCTCTTTGGTCATCTCCAAAATTGGAAATAAAACATTAAATATAAGAGCCCATGGAATTATCCCACAACTTAAAACAATTTTAACAGAATCAGAACTAGGGAAGAGAAAATAGCTTGCTCGAGCTGGCTAAAAAACTGACAGAGCCACAATTAGACAAAAACTATTAAAAGGATATGCTGCAGTTTTTTAAAAACAGATTTAAGGCTGATCCCAAGTGCTTGAAATGTCTCTCAAAATTCTCAGTGCCTATGGTGTCCAGACGTACACTGAAGCCCACAAGGAAGGGAGGAAGGTGAGGGTGGGATTAGCTTGTATTAACCACTCTAACTCAGCATTCCATGCCAGTAAATTAGGGCATATAGTTTTCAGAAGAGCATGTGCAGAGTAACTTGTGCAGTAAAGTTCCCTTTACTGGCAGTGTGTTAGACTGGGGCCCTGCCTGGTCAAATATGCGCTGTTGCTTTGTTCTGTTACATGAAGAAAAATAGCTGTTCTTTGCCTCTTAACCTTGATTCTTATCTAATGAGCCTGATTTCAACAAGGAGCCTTCACGGCCAGAGCCTTAGCAAACAAAGGCGTTTCAAGCCAGAGTTTGGAGAGAGGGTACTAGTCCTGGCAGCCACCTAGGTTGGTGAATAGGCAGGTGGAGGGATAAAGAAACATGGTGGGAGAATAAAACTCTCACCAGAAACTCCTCCTAAGGTATGTACTATATAGGAAGGACCTGAAAGAGAGGATTCAAAAGAGGGAACTGGAGAAGGAAGGCGGGGAATAGCAGAGACATGCGGGCTCAGGTCATGTGGGGAGCTGCACTTAATGGGAACCTATATCAAAAAGCTACCTATCTGCAGAAGGGATAATTAAACTCTGCCCTAGAAATGAATGAAATATCTTGGAAATACCCATGTATGGAACCAGGGATTCAAATCTGTAGGAATTTAGATCTGGAGACAAGGAGGGCATTTGGAGGAGCAGAGAGATGGAGATCTTCTCAGGATTAGAGGTAAAGGAAGCATTCATTGGGCCATGGAGCCCAGAGCCCATGGCCTTTCTCCAGACTGCACCCAGTCTCACCAACAAATTGGTCTCCGAGGAAGGAAGAACAGAATGCAATTTTGGCCCAAACAGGCTGTCAGAGCCTGATGTCCAAAGAGTCCTTGAAAAACACCAGAGAGTGGCCCTGACCCTAATTTCAAAGTTATTCCAAGCCCTTCTCTTGTACCAGGGCAATCCCCGCAAAAAGAAACTGAGTCAGACCACACCAGCATTTCCACAGCTGAGAGAAATATAAAGGGTGGAGCCTCTGGCTTTACAGTTCATGAGAACTCCAAGAGAGCAGGTTCCTGGCCCAACACCATTCTGGCTGTCAGGGTCTGGTGTCCATCCAAGAGACCTTCTGGAAGCACTGGAGCATAGCCCCAGCTGGGATCTATCAGTTGCTTCAAGGCCTTCTCCACGTGAAGGGCCAATCCACGCACGTGGGAATGAGTGCTTCCCAGCCCAGTGCCCACACAAATTGTCAGGGACTCGGATCTGGCCAAGAGATTTTCAGAACACGCTGGGAGTGCCCAGCTCAGAATTCTCCAGTCAACCCTGGGCCTTCTCCCATGCTTCACCAAGAGCCGATTCAGACAAGAGAGGGAGAGGTTAGCACAGAGTCTCAGTCCAGAAGATTGCTCAGGCCTAATCAGCAAGCCCAGCGGCTAAGTCTTAAGGCTGGCAGCCCCTCTCATTGCTGTTAAGTGGCTGTCAGGGACCCCGTGTTCTTGATAAGCGAGAGAGTTCCTTTGGAGGAGAGTGACGCTGTCCAGAAGACAGAGCTGAGAGCAGTCTGCGTGCTAAAGTCTAGTTCAAACTGGATCTCAGTCACATTGGAGCTGCAATCCGAGTCACAGCATCAAAATGTAACAGGTAAAATGGCGGCCGCAAAAAGATTGATTGTCCTATTTAAAAGATTGATTGTCTTGCACTAAAATAGCCGATTATACTGATTAGTTTTAATAACTGACAATGCTAAAATTAAAGAAATGGCATAAAAAGGATATAGAAAAATTGAATTTTTAATTCAAAGTTGGAACCCCTTATTTAATGAAATGCAGCAGGAACTAAAGAGAAATTATATTGAAATGAGAGTAGGTGGCAGGGGCAGAAGGTAAGGTAAGAATACTGTTGCTTTTTCCAAATCTTTGATCTCATTTTAAGCAGAAGAAAGGTTAGTTTTTTTTTTTTTTTCTGTATTTCCTAAAAATATTCTCAGAATCCAAGGACAAAACCTAAGCAGAAATCAATTTTGGCATTCCACAGTAAAAATAAATAAAAATAGTGAAAACTAAAACAGCAATGTTAAAAGATAAGCTAGTTCTCTTCAACTGATTTTGAATTACTCATGTGTGAAGCTGTTTAAATCTATAAGATGCTAGGCAATCTTTTGGAAATGATGTTTAGAGAGGATTTAAACATCAAAGGGAACTTTAGACCCAATGTCCTCTGATGTCCTTTTCAACCTTGAGATGATAAAACCTAAGCCTTAGCCATTTTTTAGTTCGAGAAGGAAAATAGTGTTTATACTTTTGGCCAAAGTGGTCTTTCTTGTACTTATAAATAACAGAAAAATAAATGATTTTAAATAACTTACAGAAATATGGATACAAATAATACATGCAGAAAAAATAGACAACAGTTTATTCCAGGACAACCAAAACAATGTCATTTTTTCTCTATGTAATTTAACATTTGTTACACTAAGATTTAAGATTTTAAAGTAGATATCTAATTTAATTTTGTTGTTCTTTACAAGGTATAGGATTAAATTTGAGATTTATTTCTTTATTTAATTGAATTATATCTTTTGCTAAGCATTCATGTATCTGCCCTCTATTAACCAGAGTCAATCATAGTATGCGCTTTAAATTTAATAACATGATATGTACAAAGTGTAATTTAAGTTTTTGATTCCAAATTCTTATACGCAGAAAAGTCAAAGAAAATAATTTATAACACCGGTAGTGAAATGAGTTCACTTTGTTATTTTTATATAAAGTTGAACTAATAAAATGAAAATATATCAGATTCATTTATTTGTGGATGCATTTTTTTTTCTCAAATTTCTGTCAGACAATACTGGCTTTGGAAGAGTCATATTGTAATATCTTCAGAAAAATGAACTTCAGTAGTCTGATTAAAAAATAAAGAAACACATTATTACATACTTTATAGGAATTGCACTATAAAGGCATGTCCATGATTTTAAGTGAATCACTTGGATTTCAGTATACCTTAAACTATGCAACTTAAATTATCCACATTAGAATTTCTTGAGAGGTTTCTTTTCTTTTTTCTTTTCTTTTCTTTTTTTTTTTTTTTTTTGACAGGCAGAGTGGATAGTGAGAGAGAGAGACAGAGAGAAAGGTCTTCCTTTTTGCCGTTAGTTCACCCTCCAATGGCCGCTGCGGCCAACGCATCGTGCTGATCCAAAGCCAGGAGCCAGGTGCTGCTCCTGGTCTCCCATGCGGGTTCAGGGCCCAAGGACTTGGGCCATCCTCCACTGCCTTCCGGGGCCATAGCAGAGAGCTGGCCTGGAAGAGGGGCAACCGGGACTAGAACCCGGTGTGCTGGCGCTGCAAGGCGGAGGATTAGCCTGTTAAGCCATGGTGCCGGCCGAGAGGTTTCTTGATGGACTCAGTGAATGTTTTCAAAATATGGTTTGTGAGAACAGAGAGAATCTATATTTAATATAAAAATAATCTCAAGTTTCATGACTGGGACAATAAAATAATTCAGTATAAAATGTACCTCTTTATAAAGTGTATATTTTATTTTGAGGGGGAGATCTTTGACTCTATATATGATACCTAAATCCTTGCCTTACTTCCAAGACAAGTCTTTATTTCTTTCAGAACATTAAATTGTTGCTGGTGCCATATTGTCAACAGAAACTACTTAACAGAGAGGAAAAATTTTTGTTCATAATGCTTTAATCTGTTTGAGGAACAAAACATATTGTTGGGGGACAGAAGGGCTTTGTTCCAGTAGAATGACTAAAGCAGAATTGACCTAGTCTGGCTCCAGGAAAATGTACTGCTAAGCCAACCTACCTCCCTGGGAAGTGGACGTGGTGGTGGTAGCCCTGTGCTGATACTACTATGTTTGCAGATGGACTTCAATGTAAACAACATGCTTTTCCTTTTTTGTTGTTTACCTGCTCATAAACACTCTTGTGTTCATAGGTTGTCGTAGACTTCCTTTATGTTACACAGGCCCTGTTGTTGGCTCTCAAAACAGAGTCTACACGCATTGAAACATTCATGGATTTTAGAATTTTTTAGAGGTTGAAGAAGTCTTGGGGATAATAAAAGATGATTTTTATGAAAGAGCCATCATGCATCCCTTTCCTTCTTGCTCAATCCACAAACTTGGATACTTGTAATATATTTTCTATCCTAAATTAACTTATAAAATAATTTATTTCAAATGCAATATTATTAATTAATAATTAATTATCAATTAATAATTAATAATTATAACTGTGAAATAATTTTTTCTTTATATAAAGGAACAAATATCATGGATTTCATATATACAGTTTTAATATCATAATGTTATTTCCTTTCCAACCTTCTCCTTATTCTATCCCTCACAGCCTCTCTCCTCCTTCTATTTTGTTTTTCTTTTTTCTTTTCAAAGATTTTTTTAATTTTTATTTGACAGGTAGAGTTACAGACAGTGAGAGAGAGAGAGACAGAGAGAAAAGTCTTCCTTCCGTTGATTCATTCCCAAATGGCCGAAACGGCCAGAGCAGCACCTATCCGAAGCCAGGAGCCAGGCGCTTCCTCCTGGTCTCCCATGTGTGTGCAGGGCCCAAGCACCTGGGCCATCCTCCACTGCCTTCCCAGGCCACAGCAGAGAGCTGGACTGGAAGAGGAGCAACCGGAACTAGAACTCGGGGCCCATATGGAATGCTGGCACAGCAGGCGGAGGATTGACCTAGTACGGCATAGCACCGCACGCTGTTTTTCTTTTAATTATTACAATGACATACTATGAACAAAAGTTTTAGGACACACATTTTTTTTTTTTTTTCACAAACATAGAAGTTCTCTTCAAGAATCCACTTTGGCTTGTTTGTTGTTCTTTGTTGAATATCCAGGACCCAGGAAAATACCTGGAACATAGAAGTTCCTCCATAATTAGTTGCTTAAGTAAATGAGTAAGTAGAATGGCTTACCCATTGAACATTTTCTTATTTGGGTCAGAATCATCCTTAGCTTTTTTTGTGGAGGATTAAAAAAGAGTTATTGCTTCTGCAGGCTACCATATGGTACCTATTTTCACTGTATCCAAGATTACTATTCCTTTTATTTGTCAAATATATATATATATATATATATATATACAACTATATATATGATATATGACATATATGTATTTATATATAGCCCAACCTACTCTCCGTGATAAGCATATACATACCCTAGAGCCCTGGAGCAAGTTCAAGGGCTATTCTGATTATAGGAGAAAGCATTCCTCCTTGGATGACGCTGAAGTCAGACGCAAAATCTGAGTCCTAATTATATCATCTCCAGATTATTAAGTGAGGCTACTGTTGCTGATCCCAGCTGAGATGTTAGGTGTATGTTCCTGAAGCCACTCTGCTTTTCTAGTCATTAAGAAGCCTCACTTGCATTTTTCTGTGAACTATTCCCACAATAACTGAGGTAGACTTAAATGATTTCTATAAGTAGTGCCTCAATTTTTTTAATGTCTATTTGACTTCCATAACTGGGTACTTATAGTCGTTTTGACTCATTTCTAAGCATAAATGCTTGCCTTATTTAATATTATTATCTTAGTCTGGTACAAGTTTCTGGTTCTGGGAATACATAGTACCTCTATTTGTCTGATAAGGCATCTTCATATTGTTCAGTGTTTTCTAGGAGTGGACGTATTGTTTCCCTATCTGAAGTTTCTAAAATATAAGTATGTATAGAAGTTATTCTTCCAGTCACTGGATTAGGGTGGGCAATGATGTAATTAAATGATGTGTGATGTTCTAGTTGGTGCTCTAGATATATCACCTTGTCAGAGTTACAGCATCTCTAGATCTTATAAGCACCACACACAGCTGGATTCCAGACAAAATGAGAAGCAATATGAGAGGATCAGAGAAGCGAGGAGAGAGGATGTTAGAAGCAGCCATCCGTGGATCACTAATAAATGCAATGTTCAGAGGTAGAGAGCTATCTAATTTTTGAAACCATAGTAAGAGTTGCTTGAAAGTGTCTTCTATTATCATAAAATTTCATCCTGCTGCATAGCAGATAGAATTTGATTTTGCTCCCTGAAAATAATCAGTTGACATGTAATATAAGTCTTTTTACTTTAAAACTTGTTTTACCACTTGTTTCCAGGATGGATATTTTACAATCCAATATAAATGTAATAATCTGAATAAAAATGAGTGGAACTCTGACAATTTTAAAAACAAGAACTCTTAAGGATATTATTTCACTAATATTAATGTAGTAAGTCTTCTAGTATAGAAGGCAACAAATCTTTATAATAGAAAAATATAAGACCTCTCATTTTTTGTTTACCAAGCAGCATTTCATGAGATTTCTTGCCATTATCCATGGAGGAAATATTAGTTTTATAATGGAAAAAAATATACAGCAAATCTGCAATCACCAGATCGTCTACATAAGCAACAACAATGTGGATATCTATCCAATAATTCATATTCCTTCAGCTCCATTAGACCACAGTAGAAATACATGTAAGTAGGCTTTGCCCAAATATTCATGAGCTCTTATATTATAAATAGTCATCCCCAGATATGACTTGTGACATGCCCTTTTTTCATTCTTCATGTCAGAGACATTGCTGCTGCTTTTATCATGATAAATGCTCTGAAAACAAAGCAACAATTCACGCGTGACACCCATGAAGTATCCAGTTATTAGAAACTATGTGAATTCTCAAATAGCAGCTGGAAGATATTATAAGGCCCCAAAATTAAACTGTTGGACCAGATGCAGACTCAAAAGGAAGGATGACTTCCTATTACTTAAATCCAACTATATCAACCTCACTGGTTAACCCAGAGGAAAACTAACTCCCTTTGACAGTGTCTTCACTTTGAAATCATGACAGTTTCAATGAATAAGATGTTCATGGGGCGCAAAAATATTTAAGTATTACTTATTTAACCAGCTATTACTAGTTGTAACCAATGAGAACATTAGAGAAATGTGTGATTCTGAAATATGGAAAATCTGTTTGCCAGGAGATGAGAAAGATTAGTGTAGTTGGGAGACTGCCCTAATAAATATGATTTCTTAAAGCAAGTGTCCAGCTAACTGGCATTAGCTTGCCAATCTTATTTCAAAATGCAAATATGATATTAAGTGATATTTACTTTGTTACTGAGTTTTTTGATACACTCCTGAGTGTTGTTACCAAAGTTATTTTCTTCACTCTACTCCTGGCTTGGGGTATCAAAATGAGTGGTGCAGGTATATGTTTTGACATGTTTTCAGTGGAAGTCTTGGATACCGGGTCCTGAATGTACTTTACATTTCTTCTCCTTCATGCCACAGGGCTTATTGACTTGCACAGTATGTTGCCAGCTATTAGTGATAGACTAAGTTATATCAATAGATGCACAGCTTGTATTTGTTACTGTTTTTACAGTAACATCTTCTAGATGGGAAATGAGTCTTAAGCTCCACATAGTCAAGTAGTTATTTTCAAGAGTTTTGTTTGAGATGAGGTGGGGAGGAAGATGTTGAAATTCACACACACGCACACACACATACATACACACACCCCTTCCTTATGGAGTCTCCCCTTAGGAACCAATGGTAACTGCTTTTTGGAGAGATTATCATGATCATCTGAAGAACTCATGTCCCACTTCCAGTGTTTCTTGAAAGACATACAAGTCTCTTATGACCACCCACAATGTTTAGGTCACCATGTTTTAGGTAGGAAGAAAGTTAAAAACTTGTACCACATACAATTACAATCTCAAGAGTATTCATGGATCTCCAGGGAGAAAATATCAACAATTATTGAGAACCCCCAAGTGAAACCTACATCAATCAAGGGGAGTTGAGAATGACTCCAATATCCTACTTTTTGTTTGTTTATTTTAAAATATTTTTATTTATTTGAAATACAGAGTTACAGAGAGAGAGAGAGAGAGAGAGAGAGAGAGAGAGAGATCTTCCATCTGCTGGTTCACTTCCCTAATGACTGTAATGGCTATAGCTGAGCTGATCCAAAGCCAGGAGCCAGGAGCTTCTTCTGGGTTTCCCATATGGGTGCAGGGGCCCAAAGACTTGGGCCATCTGTTACTGCTTTCCCAGAATATAGCAGAGAGCTGGATCAGAAGTGGAGCAGCTAGTACAAGAACTGGTGCCGATATAGGATGCCAGCACTGCAAGCCAGGGCTTTAACCTACTGTGCCACAGCACCAGCTCCCGAATTTTGTTAAAATGGCTGAGTCAGGTCCTTATTGTTGGACTGAGTCCTTGGGGACTTCCATTTCAATCTTTGACAATCTTTTCAATGAAAGGTGGAGTTCATGTTATTCCATTCCTACTCTGCCTTTCTTGACACTGGGCGACCTTTGGTTTTAACCAATAGAGCGTGATGGAAGTAACCCAATGTATGTCTAAGGCTAGATCATAAAAATTGATTCAACTTCTTTATCTCTTGTTGACACAGTTTCATTTCTAATCTCTTCAACTGCCTTGCAAGCAGTTCAATTGCCCTGAGGCCAATGTGTGGCAAGAAAATTCAAACTATTCTAAGAGAACTAAATTAATGCACATGGAGAGAGAGAGAAAGCCAGGGAGAGGATACAAACAGAGAACAGTCAATAGTCTACCCCTCTATTATTCCAGTCCAGTTACATCTGACTGTAAACATCAGAGGGACTCTGGTCCAAAATTTTCAAGCTGAGATTCTTCAGAATTCCTGACCCACAAAAGCTAAAAGAAGAAATAAGGTGATGTTGCTTTAGGTCTTAATATATAACTAAGTTTTGGGTGATTTGTTTCTAAGAAATAAATAATATCTAGCTGCCACTGGGTAAAGGCAACCCTATAAGATGGCACCATCTCTGCTATTTCTTTATCTTCTCACAGACTCTGTCTACTTCAGTCAACAGAACCAAAACTTGCACCAGATTTGGCAAATGCTTGAAGAAAATAACAGCAATCAATAGTTCATTTCAAGGAAATTGTACTTCTCTAGAATTTTATTTTTCTGAATGTTATTACTTCTTGTTGTCTATGATGTCTGTAGAAACATGTCTTTTTTGTTTGTTTATAACATTTTATTACTTTCTTTTCTAGATACTACAGTAAGAATATTGGCCTGCTAAGAGCTAATGCATCCTACTCGCACCCCATTTAAAGCCAAATACTCCAGCATACCCTATACTCATTTCCACCTATACTTTTTTGAAAAAGACAGGGTTACTTATTTGGAAGACAGAGCGAGAGAGAGAGAAAGAGAGGAGAGATAGAAAGAGAACGAGATCTTTCATCTGATTTATTCACCCAAATCACGGCAATGGCCAGATTTGAGCCAGGCCAAAGTCAGAAGTTTGGAACACAATCCACATCTCCCATGGGGGTGATAGGAGCCCAATTTGGGTCATCTTCCACTGCTTTCCCAGGTGCATTAGCAGAGAGTTGGATCAGAAATAGAGCAGCTGGGAATTGAACCAGTGCTCTAATAAGGATTGCTGATGTTATGGGGCTACCTTAATCCAATGAACCACAATGTTGGCCCCCATTACATACATCATACAAACACACAAATAAACAATTTATGTAATTTATTTTTTTAATTTGTTACAGTATGTAAAATATTGATTGGTACAAACTCTAGCATTTGATTACTCCAAAATAAAGTGTATGTACACACCACATTCTATTTCTTGTCTGGGACAATCAATATTTTTTCATCCTAAATTTCATGCTTTCAGAGTATTATGAAACTAGACAAAAAGATTAATGCCATGGCAAGACAGAATGTTTTCAAAAAAAGTCTAAATTTTTATTTCTCCAGATTGGACCACAAACCATTGGAGCTATCATCATAGTACATCCTGGGGAATAGCAATTGATATAAGCCAATTAATATGCACTCCAGGATTTGAGGGTGTGGCAATCATTAAGAATTTGGGGATTTAATAAAAATGAAATATAAAATCTATTAGTTAATACTCTTAACACCAAATAAATTAAAACTTATTTAAATTTTTACTGAAAACAGTTATTGGAAAATTCTCAAAGGTTCCAGAGAACTTAATGTCTAGCTAACCAATAGAGATATAGAATGGGAAATAAATCAATGAAACAACTTAAGTCCAAGATTTTACTTAAAATGACTCTACTAACTGGAAATTTGCTGCTGTGACATAGGATCCTGACATTCTGTGGAACTTACCACCTTATGGTTTATTGACCTATGGTTTCTCAAGTTCCTATTTTTTCCCAAAATACTGATTCTATGTAAAGGAATATTGTCTTCATTTAGTGATTTATACTTGAGAGCCAAGTCATATATCCAACTTTTTCTGTAGTTAAAGAAATATTCATATGGCACATAGCCAACCAGACAAGCATGAACAAAAACAAAAATAGTTATCCACATTTTTCTTTTCTGTACAATTTTTCATACAATTCTATTTTACAACATAAGTATCTATAGTTCAGTGTATTTAAAGCACTTGCATTTAATGAGACTTCAACCTCAATTGATTTCTAGACTTTAATTAGCATGATGATCATATCTAAATTTTATAGGTAGATAGATAGATCTAAGATTATTTCCTGAACCTTATGAAGCTCATCTTTGCTATTTAGTGTAGTATATTTACAGGATATGGAGATTAGGATATCAACATTTTGAGGGGGTCATTATTGTGACTGTCACTCTATGATCTAGATATAGATACAGGTGCCATATCACTTGGTTGGGTCAAAAACACTTGTTGGAAACCACTAAGCAAGTGAGGCCTAAATTCCCAAACTCAATGGAACTAGATTCAGGAAGGTAATCTAAAGGTCAGTGGAATGTATGTTACTTGGGAAATATATATATATGTGTGTGTGTGTGTGTGTGTATGTATGTATCTACAATGTATTCTAAGTAATCCATTTTTCAAATACCTGCCATCTACTGATTGGACAAATGATATTGCCCCAAGAAAATGAAAATATTGATAAGAAACACAATGGATCCCATACCTGACCGGACAACACAAAACACAAAGCAGCATATTTCAAATGTTTAACAACTAACGAAGTTGGCATAATCTTCCTTAACACGTCAGGTCAGTAACATTTGTCAACTGTCACATTTCTCAAGTGGTCAGCAAGGTAATGTCATAGGAGGGAATACAATGTCAGTTCTTGTCCCATACCAAAGAATTTCCATGTGGACAATGGTAGTGAGCAAGACAGAATTTTTTTTTATTGAAAGCAGAGAGGCCTCTAATGATGCTGTCAGGAGGGGCCTTCAAGCTAGGAGTTTTTCAAATAGTTTGCAAGTGAGGTCTCTTATCATTAAAAAAAAAAATGATGACATGTCTTCCTGCTTCATTGGCTAGTTCCAAAGATTGAGACTGTGTCTCAAAGTGAGGCAGAAAGGGTCATGGAAATTTAACTTTTGATTGGTTTATGAAGATAGGGGATAACAATCAACAAGGGAGGCAGGAAGAAAAATATTGTCCAGTCAGCAAGTATTGGGTCTCAATGCTTATCACCAGGGTCAGGGCAACATTTCTGGGCTTATCTCAAAAAGACACCTGGTTCTTCACTCATCCTTCATGATAAAGTCAAGTGTGGTCAAGCCAGCCCTCAGGAATCAGCAAGTGCTTGCTTTCTGCTCTTGCAGGGAACTTGTCCCTTTCTAACGTTTGCCGGGACCTTACTTAACCACCTATTTCCCCATCTAACTCCTTACAGTAGCATTTCTTTTTGTTTTTTTGTTTTTTTGTTTTTTTTTTAACTTTTATTTAATGAATATAAATTTCCAAAGTATAGCCCATGGGTTACAATGGCTTCCCCCCTCCCATAACTTCCCTCCCGCCCGCAATCCTCCCCCTTCCCGCTCCCTTTCCCCTTCCATTCATGTAAAGATTCATTTTCAATTCTCTTTGTATACAGAAGATCAGTTTAGTATATATTAGGTAAAGATTTCAACATTTTGCCCATATAGCAACACAAAGTGAAAAAACTACCATTGGATTACTAATTATAGCATTAAATAGCAATGTACAGCACATTAAAGACAGAGATCCTACATAATTTTTTTTCAAATTAATTAATTTTCAATGCCATTTCCATTTTAACACCAGGTTGTTTTTTTTTTTTTCATTTCCAATTCTCTTTATATACAGAAGATCACTTCAGTATATAATTAGTAAAGACCTCATCAGTTTGTGCCCACACAGAAACGCAAAGTATAAAAATACTGTTTCAGTACTAGTTATAGCATCACTTCGCTTTAGACGACACATTAGGGACAGATCCCACATGGGGTGTAAGTACACAGTGACTCCTGTTGCTGATTTAACAATTTGACACTCCTGTTCATGGCGTCAGTAATCTCCCTAGGCTCTAGTCATGAGTTGCCAGGGCTATGGAAGCCTTTAGAGTTCGCTGACTTTGATCTTATTCCGATAGGGTCATAGTCAAAGTGGAAGTTCTCTCCTCCCTTCGGAGAAGGGTACCTCCTTCTTTGATGGCCCCGTTCTTTCCACTGGGATCTCACTCACAGAGATCATTCATTTAGGTCTATTTTTTTTTTCCATGATATCTTGGCTTTCCATGCCTGCTATACTCTCATGGGCTCTTCAGCCAGATCTGAATGCCTTGAGGGCTGATTCTGAGGCCGGAGTGTTGTTTAGGACATCTGCCATCCTATGAGTCTGCTGTGTATCCCACTTCCCATGTTGGATCTTTCTCTCCCTTTTTGATTCTGTTAGTATTAGCAGATACTTGTCTTGTTTGTGTGATCTCTTTGACTCTTAGACCTATCAGAACTATCAATTGTGAGCTGAAATTGATCACTTGGACTAGTGCGATGGCATTGGTACATGCCATCTTGATGGGATTGTGTTGGAATCCCCTGGCACATTTCTAACTCCACCATTTGCGGCCAGTCCGATTGAGCATGTTCCAAATTGTTCGTCTCCTCCCTCTCTTTTTCCACTCTTAGATTTAACAGGGATCACTTTTCAGTTAAAATTTAAACACCTAAGAATAATTGTGTGTTAATTACTGAGTTCAACCAATAGTACTAGAACAACAACAACAACAACAAATACTAAAAAGGATAAAGTATTACATTGTACATCTAAAGTCAGGACAGGAGCTGATCAGTTCATTGTTGCTTATAGTGTCCATTTCACTTAACAGGTTTCCCCTTTGGCACTCAGTTGTCACCGATCAGGGAAAACAAATGATATTTTTCTCTTTGGGACTGGCTTAATTCACTCAGCATGATGTTTTCCAGATTGCTCCATCTTGTTGCAAATGACTGGGTTTTGTTGTTTCTTACTGCTGTATAGTATTCTATGGAGTACATGTCCCATAATTTCTTTATCCAGTCTACTGTTGATGGGCATTTGGGTTGGTTCCAGGTCTTAGCTATTGTGAATTGAGCTGCAATAAACATTAATGTGCAGATGGCTTTTTTATTTGCCAAATTAATTTCCTTTGGGTAAATTCCAAGGAGTGGAATGGCTGGGTTGTATGGTAGGGTTATGTTCAGGTTTCTGAGGAATCTCCAGACTGACTTCCATAGTGGCTTAACCAGTTTGCATTCCCACCAACAGTGGGTTAGTGTCCCTTTTTCCCCACATCCTCTCCAGCATCTGTTGTTGGTAGATTTCTGAATGTGAGCCATTCTCACCGGGGTGAGAACCTCATTGTGGTTTTAATTTGCATTTCTCTGATTGCTAGTGATTTTGAACATTTTTTCATGTGTCTGTTGGCCATTTGGATTTCCTCTTTCAAAAAATGTCTGTTGAGGTCCTTGGCCCATCTCTTAAGTGGGTTGTTTGTTTTGTTGTTGTGGATTTTCTTGATTTCTTTGTAGATTCTGGTTATCAATCCTTTATCTGTAGTATAGTTTGCGAATATTTTTTCCCATTCTGTTGGTTGCCTCTTCGCTTTCCTGACTGTTTCTTTTGAAGTACAGAAACTTCTCAATTTGATGCAATCCCAAATGTTAATTTTGGTTTTGACTGCCTGTGCTGTTGGAGTATTTTCCAGGAAGTCTTTGCCTGTGCCTATATCTTGCAGGGTTTCTCCAATGCTCTCTAATAATTTGATGGTTTCGGGTCGTAGATTTAAGTCTTTAATCCATGTTGAGTGAATTTTTGTTTAAGGTGATAGGTATGGGTCTTGCTTCAAGCTTCTGCACGTGGAAATCCAATTTTCCCAGCACCATTTATTGAATAGACTGTCCTTATTCCAGGGATTAGATTTGGATCTTTGGTCAAATATAAGTTGGCTGTAGATGTTTGGATTGATTTCTGGTGTTTCTATTCTGTTCCATTGGTCTATCCATCTGTTTCTGTACCAGTACCATGCTGTTTTGATAACAACTGCCCTGTAGTATGTCCTAAAATCAGGTATTGTGATGCCTCCGGCTTTGTTTTTGTTGTACAGGATTGCTTTGGCTATTCGAGGTCTTCTGTGTCTCCATATGAATTTCAGCATCATTTTTTCCAGATCTGAGAAGAAGGTCTTCGGGATCTTGATGGGTATTGCATTGAATGTATAAATTGCTTTTGGGAGAATAGACATTTTGATGATATTGATTCTTCCAATCCATGAGCATGGAAGATTTCTCCATTTTTTGGTATCCTCTTCTATTTCTTTCTTTAAGGTTTTGTAGTTTTCATCGTAGAGATCTTTAACGTCTTTGGTTAAGTTTATTCCAAGGTATTTGATTGTTTTTGAAGCTATTGTGAATGGGATTGATTTTAGAAGTTCTTCCTCAGCCGTGGCATTGCCTGTGTATACAAAGGCTGTTGATTTTTGTGCATTGATTTTATATCCTGCTACTTTGCCAAACTCTTCGATGAGTTCCAGCAGTCTCTTAGTAGAGTTCTTTGGGTCCCCTAAATAAAGAATCATATCATCTGCAAAGAGGGATAGTTTGAGTTCGTCCTTCCCGATTTGTATCCCTTTAATTTCTTTTTCTTGCCTAATAGCTCTGGCCAAAACTTCCAGAACTATATCGAATAGCAGTGGTGAGAGAGGGCATCCCTGTCTGGTACCAGATCTCAGTGGAAATGCTTCCAACTTTTCCCCATTCAATAGGATGTTGGCCGTGGGTTTTTCATATATTGCTTTGATTGTATTAAGGAATGTTCCTTCCATACCCAGTTTGCTTAGAGTTTTCATCATGAAAGGGTGTTGTATTTTATCAAATGCTTTCTCTGCGTCTATTGAGAGAATCATATGGTTTTTCTTCTGCAGTCTGTTAATGTAGTGTATTACGTTGATTGTTTTGCGAATGTTGAACCATCCCTGCATACCGGGGATGAATCCCACTTGGTCTGGGTGGATGATCTTTCTGATGTGTTGTTGCAATCTATTGGCCAGAATTTTATTGAGGATTTTTGCATCTATGTTCATCAGGGATATTGGTCTGTAATTCTCTTTCAATGTTGCGTCTCTTTCTGGCTTAGGAATTAAGGTGATGCTGGCTTCATAGAAAGAATTTGGGAGGATTCCCTCTTTTTCGATTGCTCTGAATAGTTTGAGAAGAATTGGAGTTAGTTCTTCTCTAAATGTCTGGTAGAACTCAGCAGTGAATCCATCTGGCCCTGGGCTTTTCTTTGTTGGGAGGGCCTTTATTACTGTTTCAATTTCTGTGTCAGTTATTGGTCTGTTTAGGTTTTCTATGTCTTCCTGGCTCAATTTAGGGAGGTTGTATGTGTCCAAGAATCTGTCCATTTCTGATAGATTTCCCTGTTTGCTGGCATACAAGTCCTCATAGTAATTTCTGATGATTCTTTTTATTTCTGCGGCGTCTGTTGTTACGTTTCCCATTTCATCTCTGATCCTATTGATTTGGGTCTTTTCTCTTCTTTTTTTAGTTAGTTGGGCCAATGGGGTGTCAATTTTGTTTATTTTTTCAAAAAACCAGCTCCTCGTTTGGCTGATTTTTTGTAATGTTTTTTTGGATTCAATCCTGTTGATTTCTTCTCTGATTTTAATTATTTCTCTTCTCCTACTGGGTTTGGGTTTGGTTTGCTGCAGATTTTCTAGATCCTTGAGATGACTTGAAAGCTCATCTATTTGGTGCCTTTCCAATTTCTTGATGTAGGCACCTATTGATATAAACTTTCCTCTTAACACTGCTTTTGTTGTATCCCATAGGTTTTGGTATGTTGTGCTGTTATTCTCATTTACTTCCAGAAAATTTTTGATTTCTCTTTTAATTTCTTCTATGACCCATTGTTCATTCAGGAGCATGTTGTTCAATCTCCATGTGTTTGCACGTGCTCTAGGGATTCCTGAGTTGCCAATTTCCAATTTCATTCCTTTGTGGTCTGAGAAGCTGCATGGTATGATTCTAATTCTTTTGAATTTGCTGAGACTTGCTTTATGGCCTAGTATGTGGTCAATCCTAGAGAGGGTTCCATGTACTGCTGAGAAGAATGTAAAGTCCTTAGATGTAGGATGAAAAGTTCTGTAGATATCTGTTAGATCCATTTGGGCTATAGTGTCATTTAAATCTACTGTCTCCTTGTTGATCTTCTGTCCTGTTGATCTGTCTATCTCTGAGAGTGGAGTATTGAAATCCCCCAGTACTACTGTATTGGGGTCTAAGTCTCCCTTTAAGTCCCTTAACAAGTCTTTTAAATAAGCTGGTGCCCTGTAATTAGGTGCATACACATTGATAATCGTTATATCTTCCTGTTGAATTGATCCCTTAATCATTAAATAGTGCCCCTCTTTATCTTTCTTAACAGTTTTTGTGGTAAAGTTTATGTTGTCCGATATTAAGATGGCTACGCCCGCTCTCTTTTCATTTCTGTTGGCGTGGTATATCTTTTTCCAGCCTTTCACTCTCAGCCTGTATGAATCATTGTTGGATAGATGGGTTTCTTGTAAGCAGCAAAAGGATGGGTTTTGTTCCTTAACCCAATCAGCCAATCGGTGTCTTTTAACTGGACAGTTCAAGCCATTAACATTCAATGTGACTATTGAGAAGGAGTAACTTTGCCCTGACATTAGCCAAAGATACTTTCTAATATATGGTTTGAGATTCCTGTGATCTTTTGGTGTGAGTTTTCCTTCCTTTACCTTCTTTCATATTGGTGACCGTGTTTCTGTGTTTCTGTTTGTAACACATCTTTAAGCATCTTTTGCAGGGCTGGACGAGTGGCGACAAATTCTTTCAGTTTCTGTTTGCTTTGAAAGGTCTTTATTTCACCTTCATTCATAAATGAGAGCTTTGCAGGATATAATATTCTGGGCTGGCAGTTTTTCTCTCTTAGCACCTGGGCTATGTCTCGCCATTCTCTCCTAGCTTGCAGGGTTTCTGAAGAGAAGTCAGCTGTGAGTCTAATTGGAGATCCTCTGAGAGTAATCTGGCGTTTCTCTCTTGCACATTTTAGGATCTTTTCTTTGTGTTTCACTGTGGTGAGTTTGATTACGACGTGTCGTGGTGAGGATCTCTTTTGGTCATGTTTATTAGGGGTTCTATGAGCTTCCTGTATTAGGATGTCTCTGTCTTTCTCCAAACCTGGGAAATTTTCTGCTAGTATCTCACTAAAAAGGCCTTCTAATCCTTTCTCTCTCTCCATGCCTTCAGGTACTCCTAGAACCCGAATGTTGGGTTTTTTAAGAGTATCCTGTAGATTCCTGACAGTATTTTTTAGATTTCTGATTTCTTCTTCTTTTCGTTGATTTGATTGTTTCCTTTCCTGTTCTCTGTCTTCTAAGTCTGATATTCTCTCTTCTGCTTCGTCCATTCTGTTTTTAAGACTCTCTAATGTGTTTGTCATTTGATCTATTGAATTCTTCATTTCATTATGATTTCTCATCACTATCACCATTTCTTGTTCCACTAGTTGTTTCATTTCATTTTGATTCCTCCTTAATATTTCATTTTCACGAGAGAGATTTTCTATCTTGTCCATGAAGGATTTCTGTAGTTCAAGAATTTGTTTTTGAGAACTTCTTAATGTTCTTAGCAATTTTTTGAGATCTGCTTCTTGCATTTCTTCAATCTCCTCATCTTCATAATCTTGAATTGGGGTGTCTTTTTCATTTGGGGGCGTCATAGTTTCTTCCTTATTCTTGTTAGCTTGGTTTTTGCGTTTGTTGTTTGGCATGTTGGAGATATTTGGTTTCTTCACTGTGGTGTTTTTTCTTGTTACACTATGGCTCTATATTAAGTGGACTGTCTGCTTTCAGTGGTGCCTTAGAGGCTTGAGATGAGTGTGGCCTGAGAGCTGTGTTTGGTTCCTCAGGGCTGAGGGTGTGTCAAAGATGACACTCCCAGGTTAGGTGTGGTAAATCTCTCTCTTTTTTGATTCAAAAGGGAAGTAATTCCGCACAGCTGAATGTAATTGGAGGTAGTTAGCAGGCAAATGATATACCCACAGGAGCCAGAGATCTGAAGCTCTTTCCCAAGGACCACACAGGGAATCTCTGCTGCCCTCAGTGTGGGCTCCAATTCTCCTGCAATCTCCCACTGGGTTGCCAAGTTAGATGCTAATCTCCTGTTATTTCACCCCTCCCCCCAGAGTCAGGTTTTTCTGCTCGGCTCAGGGCCGGTGCAGACCTGAGGTCGCCCTGCTTATGACGTATGTCCAAAATGGCGCCTGCTCTGTCTTGCTCGCCTTTGAGAGGTGAGCGGAGAGAGAGAAACTTGTGTCCGTATCAGTCACTTTTTTAATTTTTTTTTTCTCTCTCTTCTAGTTAGCCTGGTGAACTTTTCCCCACGGAGTTTCAAGCCTCGTTCCCTCTAGCCTCCTCCCTCCGCTTGCTCGCCGGTATCTCGGGCTATGGAGGTTCGGCTCACCTCGCGTTCCAGCGCTGGTGCGTTGAGTCTGCTGCTGGTGTCCCGAACTTGGGCTCCCACGCTCTCCACGCAGGTCCACTGTGAATCACTAGTTCCGGAAGAGTTTCCTCTGCTGTTTCATCCCCCACTCTTCCTTGACCCTGCAGTATCTCCACTTATATTAAACTTTCTCTCCCCCCGGACCAAGTGTGCTTCTGCCTATTCCGCCATCTTGCCCGGAACCCCTCTGGAATTTACCAGCATTTCTTTTTGGTTAGCAACTACGACCCCTCCTGGAAAGACATAGAAACAACAAAACAAAACAGACCCCTGTAGAAGACTTGACCAATTGATGTGCATACCCATATAAACTCCAAAAACTAAGCTTACTCGGAACCCTCCCTTGGATCCCCCTCTTACTTAACAGGAATCTCTGTTTCTCAATGTAACTTTTGTTTTTGTTCCCCAACTTTATTATACACAGGGTCGTTGTTAGTAGACATGAGACCAAGGAGCAACTTGAACTTCCTGGAGCAGCTTCCTGATATGTTTAAAGAAAGATGGGTGAACAAAGCAAAAGCAATCAGTGCTTTCAGTGAACTTGCATTCTATTTATAAAACATTAAATTGTATAAAAATTTGATGTCCAACAATTAAATGTTAGCATAAAGGAAACAGGACAGTGTGGCAACTGTAGATGATGGGAGCAGACAGACCAGCTGTAGAGAAGATCTTTAGGACTGGCTCTGGGAGCTGCTGACAGGTAAGCTGAGGTCAGGATATTGAGGAAAAACGGGCCCTGAGAGGAGCCAGTAGGAGTAAGAGCATACACAACAGTCTTCAGTGGGCTAAGGCAATTGTATTTCAGGTAAGAAAGTAGACAGTAGTAGCCTGTGTGTGTGATAGAGGTTGAAGAACAACATTGGGAATTCTGTGTGGTGGAGAGAGAGAAGGAGAAGCATACTTTGGATGCAGATCAGCTCTTTGTACATCAAAAGTCTTGTCTGTGTCCAATAACCTTTATAGATGGATCCCAGCCCTACCTCTGTGCCAAGGTGGGGGATTTTTAGGTCCAATAATGCTGAGCTGATAAAGCTCTGGGAGGATTTCATAACTTCCATGGCCAGGAAGCTCTCCAACCAACAATATCACAGAATTAGAAGGACGGAGGAGAAAAAATAAGTGGGTTCATGTCTGTATATGCTGCAGTCTGAATGCAGACGTGGCTTCTGATTCTTTGCTAAGACAACCGCCTAGCTTGTCCATTGTGATCTCTTCATTAAACTTGCCCTTGCCTACTGCTACTCAGTCTCATCTGAAATTCATTTGTTCATGAAGACAAGGACCTCTGATTGAGCCACCTCTGGCAATAGCATAATGGAAGAAATGAAAGAAATGCTGAGAAATTTGGATTTAACCTTTGATGAACATAGAAATATAAGCGACAACAGACTTGCAGGACCACAGAGGCAATGAAAGTGCTTTTGAAGTTGTATCCCTAAGCCAGATAGGAAGTCAGTGAGTAGCTGTGGAGTAGGAATAGGAAGTTGTTCCTAACCATGCAAGATCACCGTCTCATGAAGGATGAAGTACAAAGGCACAGACACAGAAAGACAAGTGAATATTGAATATATTTAATGACGAGAAGCTTAACTGATAGACCAGGTGGGTGTCTCAGGTAAGAACTGAGAGCCCAGTCTTCCTTAGACAGGAGTTTTCATGGGTATGGGTCTGAGTCTTCTGTTTCTCCTCTCTCGTTAAGGTTTTGGAATATTGCTGGGTGCAGAGCATTCTGGTTGTGGAATTTCTCCCTGAACTTCTTAATAGTCCAACTATTTCACTAAGATACTCCCAGAATGAAGGCTAGGACACATCAATGAGATTTTGAATAATAGCAAGACTTTTTAAAAAATATTTATTTTATTGATTTGAAAGAGTTACACAGAGAGAGAAGGAGAGGCAAAGAGAGAGGTCTTCTGCTGGCGCCGCGGCTCACTAGGCTAATCCTCCACCTGTGGTGCTGGAACCCCGGGTTCTAGTGCTGGTTAGGGAGCCAGATTCTGTCCTGGTTGCTCCTCTTCCAGGCCAGCTCTCTGCTGTGGCCCGGGAGTTCAGTGGAGGATGGCCCAAGTCCTTTGGCCCTGCACTCACATGGGAGACCAGGAGTGGCTCCTGGCTTCGGATCAGCGCAGTGCGCCGGTTGCAGCATGCCGGCCACAGCGGCCATTGAGGGATGAACCAACGGGAAAGGACAACCTTTCTCTCTCTCTGCCTGTCAGAAAAAAAAAAAAAAAAAAAAAGAGGTCTTCCATCTGTGGGTTTACTCCCCAATTGGCCACAATGGCTGGAGCTGTGCTGATCCGAAGCCAGGAGCCTGGAGCTTCCTCTGGGTCTTCCAACGTGGGTGCAGGTGCCCAAGGACTTGGGCCAGCCTCTATTACTTTCCCAGTCCACAGCAGAGGGCTGGATTGGAAGTGGAGCATCAGGGACTCAATCCGGAGCCCATATGTGTTGCCCACACTGCAGGCGACAGCCCCACCTGCTTTGCCACAGTGTTGGCCCCAAAAGCAAGACTTTTGATACATAAAAGCTGGTTTGTTTTCAAGGCATGCTTCTTCCTTCCATCACACAGCAACACCCCCCCACCCCAGTATTTTTTTTTTCTCTCTCTTTTGCTTATCATTCACACATAAGCTCATGTTTAACTAGCAATGTTTAACAGTTGTGAGCAGGAAAGTGAGATATAGACTGAAAGAAGGTTGGGATCTTTCAGGAGTAGCTTTTTTTTTTTTTTTTTTTTTGACAGGCAGAGTGGACAGTGAGAGAGAGACAGAGAGAAAGGTCTTCCTTTGCCGTTGGTTCACCCTCCAATGGCCACCGCAGCTGGAGCGCTGTGGCCAGTGCACCGCGCTGATCCGATGGCAGGAGCCAGGTGCTTCTCCTGGTCTCCCATGGGGTGCAGGGCCCAAGCATCAGGAGTAGTTTTTTTTTTTTTTTTTTTTTTGACAGGCAGAGTGGACAGTAGAGGGAGACAGAGAGAAAGGTCTTCCTTTGCCGTTGGTTCACCCTCCAATGGCCGCTGCAGTAGGCCCGCTGCGGCGGGCGCACCGCGCTGTTCCGATGGCAGGAGCCAGGTGCTTCTCCTGGTCTCCCATGGGGTGCAGGGCCCAAGAACTTGGGCCATCCTCCACTGCACTCCCTGGCCACAGCAGAGAGCTGGCCTGGAAGAGGGGCAACCGGGACAGGATCAGTGCCCCGACCGGGACTAGAACCCGGTGTGCCGGTGCCGCAAGGCGGAGGATTAGCCTACTGAGCCACGGTGCCGGCTCTAGGAGTAGTTTTAAAGAACATGTTTCTTTGGGCTAAAGGGCTTGCATTGAAAATGTAAGAAAATCAACAAACAGGAGTTTTGCAGACCTGGGTGAAGAAAGTGGAAACTTTGGGACTGTCTCTGAGATTTTATATTAAGTAATATTATAAGGCAAAGGGGAGAAGTTGTTGTCTGCTCTTTAAAGAAGGATACAGGAGCATAGTCGCCCTGTATGGCTTGTTTTGCAGTTAGCCAGGCTGGAAAGTTCAGAGTCAAGAATGTATAAGACTCAGCAAAAGACGGAGGTAGATTTTAGCATTAAGGAAGAGACTTAGAATATGTCTTCTTCATTTTTAATAAATAATGCTGAAGTGCAGGACATCACCAGATGGCAGGGTAATATCCCCATACAAAACACTGTATATGTGTAATATTTCTGACTCATAGAAGGGTAGACCAGAGGAAAAGATTATTTCTGTATAGCTAGAATATGTATTTT
Organism: Lepus europaeus; assembly: GCF_033115175.1. Classification (NCBI taxonomy): domain Eukaryota; kingdom Metazoa; phylum Chordata; class Mammalia; order Lagomorpha; family Leporidae; genus Lepus; species Lepus europaeus. The sequence goes on along the minus strand of NC_084829.1, from coordinate 62,986,651 downwards.
TCTATTCTTCTCTTTCAAAATATTTCACAATAGAATAATTATTAACTAATAATTATTGTAATAATTATATTTATAAATATAAATAATATTTACAGTATTATTAATTAATGTATTAGCTACAGAAAGTGATTCAAAATATCCTGGCCTGGTGGAAAAAAATATGATAATAGCAAATAACTTTTATATATAAATAAGAACTGATTTCAGAAACAAAAATTAAGAAACTGATATTTTTTGAAGTGAATTCACATGTTAAATATTAAACCAAGTATATATTAGTGTTCACAACATTTGTAGATAGACATATTGATTTTTAATTTTTAAACTAAGGTATTACTGAGCCACTCAAAAATCAAATTTCTAAGGATTATTATTTTCCTGACAATTATAAATGAGCACATAAGTCTTAGAAGTTTATTAATAATGCTAGCTTTTTAAATCTAAATGTAGTTATTGTAAGGAAAAATTGACTTCTATTATTTTTATTCCTATGTTGAATGTAGACAGTAACACTACTATAATTCTAATAGCAGTTGACCTTGACTTGGCTCAGGAGAGTCAAATGAAGCTATCATGTTTAACAGTCTGTTGAGAATTATATTATTTCATTCCAAGCTTTTCAAGTGCTTTGAATTAAACAACTGATATCTAGATTTAAAAGCACATGATATACTTTCAGAATTACGTCTGCTCAAAGCATGAAAAACAAATGCAGCTCATTGTATATATATCACATTTCAGCAGCAAAGAAATTATCTACCTCTATTGAAATCTAAAGACCTTTTGGCTTTTATGTGGACTATTTACTTTGATAAATATGAAAAATTTTCTTTCGTACAGCAAGCTTCATAGCAAGGAAAAATATCTACTTGAATAAACTTAAGGAAACAAAATAATTTTTACAATAAATAAAACAGACTGACCTTATGGAAACTGAAGTGTAGGACTTGAAGTATAATATGAAGTATAAAAAAGACACAGACTAACTAGAACTTATGGTTTGTCACTGACATTTGCATAGTTTTAATCCCCTCCACTTCTCTATAGAGGCTTCCTTCTGTTTACAATATTATTAATATCTGTTTCCCATAACACTGGTTTTCCCATGACACAGGTTTCTCAAAGCTATAGTATGTAACTATATCTACCTTTCACAGATTCAGAAGATTGTCTCCCACCTGTGGTAAGAATTTAGTCTATAGTTGCATAGCTAAGCCTCAATCATTTAGGCTAGTGGTAAACATTCATTGCTCCCAAGAAAGAAAACACAAATGTGATCTTTACTCATCTCCTTCATTTTGGAGACTATTAAGGAACCTCATACTTATACCGCTGACCAAGAAAATATAAATGCATAGCAGAAATTTTATATAATCAAACTCTATTCATATTTTTTCAAAAATTGTCAGCATGCCTTAACAAGGAAACTTCAACTCATGTAACAAATTTGTTAGGAATGTTGAGTATAGTGTTTAGAAGAATTTTAAAGCTTAACTTGGGTTTGATATTCAAGGGGACAATTTATTAGTGGTATGAACTTATTGGCATGGTCAGGTAAGAAAGAAGCTTGACCACCACATATTTGTCATTATACAGACAATGACTATGTAACAGAAGGGTTTTGAACTTTGCTACTAACATTTCTCAATCTTTTCTATACTGAAGATTATCTCATTGGCTTGTAAAAAATTTCAGATTGCTGGTATCTAGCTTCAGAGTAGCAATTGGTAGATTTGAGTCAGGGTTCATAAATTAACTTTTGTTTCAAATACTTACATAGATATGAGTGCAGTGAAATAATAACCATGCTTTGTATATACATATTTTTTAAAAGTTTAAATGTATTCATTTGAAAGGGAGGTAGAGAGACAGACAGAGGCTGCTCCTATACTCATCAAATGCCCATTATGGCCAGGGCTGGACCAGGCTAAGGCTGAGAGCAGGAATTCAATACATGTCTCCCATGGAGAATCAACTACATGAGACATCACTTGCTGCCTCCCAGGGTAGACTTTAGCAGGAAACTGGAATTGAGAGTATAATCAGGACTCAAGCCCAGGTACTACAATATGGGATGCAGACATCCCAATCAATAGCTTAATTTTTAGGCCAAATACTCACTCTGCCTTATCTTTTGTAATATACTTTATGGAGATGACAATTAAATAGATAATTTGCTGAAATAATATAAGTAATATAAATAATAAAAGTAAATGAAAATGTGAGAAGCTAGTCCCATACGTAATTCTGTATATGATCTTTTGCTATAAACAAATGAATTAATACATTTGATTTCATGCAGATGATATTCCAGATTGTTTATGCAACCTAAGACATGAGGACTCATGATGTATTGGGGTGCCTCTGATCATATAAGAATCAAGTTAGTTTATCCCACGAAATAGGCTTAATTCTGCCCTCTTAGATGAGCCCAAGTAACTTTAATTATGTTCTGCAAACAATCCTCAAGTTTCCTTCTTTCCAAGTAACCGTCTTTTTTTTTTTTTTTTTTTTAAGTATGGTCTTATATTTGTGATTTAAGTGCCTTTTCTATCTGAGTTGTCCAGCAGTCTACGGATGACACAGTGATTTTTGCCTCGGTTAAACACACAGCTTTTCATGTGCTCTGAGGCATGAGTAGTAGTTTGACCCCTCTTTATTATCCAGTCACTTTATATCCATTAATGTAGCAGTGCAGCAAAGTCCTAGAGAGGTTTCAGTATGAAATTGTGGTTAACTAAATAGTTTTAGCTTTAGGTATAAATTGGTTTGAATTCTGATTGTGTTACTTTGGTGTCTGTGCAAGACTTTTGTATAGGGATGAACTGTAAATAATTTTTGAGTGATGTGTTTAATTCATTTTATTTTCAGAATATGTGGTAAAAATAATAGCAAATTCATTGATACTTCTTAAATGGATAGTTTCTTGTGTTTTAAGTAATTTCCACTGGAGGGAAATTAAAAAGGAAAACCAAATTAGGGATATATTTATAATTTTAACTGCTGAGCTACCAGCTCTTCAGAGAATTAAATTCTATGAACAAATCTTATTCCAAATTGAATTACTCACAATCAGACAGCAGAAATGGTCTTTTCCACAGTCAATCAGGGGAGATTTCAACAATGGAAAAATGGAATTTAATGACAAAAATTTTAAAATATCTAAACTTTGATTCTAAAAATAAATATCATCAAGTTATGATCCTTTTGTAAGTGGTAGCTACTGCTTTGGTTATGCTTTATTTTGTTTTATTTTCACGATCATTAGCAAAGCTATGATCTCCCATTACAATGTTTGAAAGAAGTGCTTTAGGATCTTGATCCTGTTTGTTAAAATTTGGATGGAAAGCTCTGCTCTTTTCTGCAACTGATCTGGACTCATAAGCTTTAGTATCCATTAAGCAGAGAATTTGTTCAACTTTAATTTTTCAATGAGAATTTTGTAAACTGAACCAACTGAGATATCTGTGGTATTGGTTGTTGTTTCTGCTGTTGACCATTACCCCTTTTTAATTAGGACATGATTTTTTTGTTTTTTTACAAGTTAATGAGGATGGTCTGCCATAATAGGTGTCATTTTCAACATGATCTTTTTGCATTTGTAAATTGAGTTATGCATTTGGAAACCGCTGATTACTTTGTGGCGCTTCCCTCATACACTTTTTGGAAAGCTTCAATGACTTCACCATTCTTCCAACAAGCTTCACCATGAATTTGATGTTGTTGTTTCAATTTATCATTATATCCCTGATAGGGGCTCTTTTCCAACCGATGTGTTTTGTTGCCAGTGCCTTAAATGAAGTCCTGTTCAGCTATTTTATAGCAAGTTAGTGCAAGTTAATTTTGTGGTTAAATGTAGACAAACACCAAGTTTTCTTCATGATATTCATGAACTTTTAGAGTCTCACCTCCCATATTCCTTTGACACAATATTATGTTGGCTTGGATCGTATCAATAAGCTGACAGGCCTGTTCAGTCACTATCATCATTTTCCTGAACACTTTCTGACACTCAGAAGCACAAGCTCCATGTCTACTGACTATATCTCCTTTCCTAAACTCGAATATTTTCACATTCTTATTTACCCTGAAATATCAAATTACTATACTTAATCCTTGTGACATAAACTATAATGTGCCTATTTTTTCATCCATCTTCTTCTTATTTCTACCAAGAAAAAGCGAATTTTGCTGAAAGTGGAAATGGTATTTCAAGCAGATTCATTTTTGAGACCTCTATACAAACAGAGATTGATTGGTAATTCAATCAGTGAACCCTAGCAGTTGTTTTTTTGGTAATGCCAAGAGAAGTGACTCAGATACTAATACCTTCAATAATGTTCTTATAGAATCCTGTAATTTTCCAAACTTTTTGGTAGGTAAACTTCTTTATTTCAACAACAGAGGTATTATTACAGTAGTAAGGGTTTTCACATATTGAATGGACAAAATCTTAAAGGAAAGTAGGACTAGATATTAATGTGCAGTGGATAAAAGCCATCACTTGTAATGCCAGGATCCCAAATGGGTGTTGATTCATGTCCCGGCTTCTCTGCTTCCAATCCAGCTCCCTGATTATAGCCTGGGAAAAGCATCAGAAGATGGCCCAACAGTTTGGGACACCTGTATGAAACTTCTGGATCCTGGTTTCAACCTGGCTCACTCCTGGTCATTGTGGCCATTTGGGGAGTGAACCAGCAGATGGAAGATATCTCTCTGTCTTTCCTTTTTTCATGTAACCTGAATTTCAAATAAATAAGTGAATCTTTAAAAAAAATATAGGCAAGTAAATCCTAATTAAAATATTTCTTACTTTCTTGGGAAAAATATTAACAGATAATGAAGTGATAAAGATTTTTGGAGAATATAGAAAATAATCAATGTGTGGTTGTTACTTCTGAAATATGTATGTTTTAAAATTTATTAGGGAAATATTCTTAGCAATTTTGATGTGTGTTGTGAATTTTAAGTGTGGCAATGATTTAGAAATGCCCTGTTCATTATAAGAAGTTTAACATTTCAGCATCACCCAGTAAAATAATATTTTATTCCTATTCTTGTGAGGGTCAAATAGGTCTCAGAAAGTGATGCTACTTCTCTGACCCTCTTGTTGAAAATCACTGGATCAGGTGGAATAGGAGACAAGTGTGCCTTGACATCACATTCATTTATTCCTCTTTTTAAGTCATCTGTTCTATATTTTGATCTCTGTTGATTTACAATATTCAAGTTAGGGTGGGTGTTTAGATCAGTGATTGTTTAGGGTGCCTGCATACCATATGAAAGTGTCTGACTTGAGTCCCAGCTCCTCTACTCCCAGCTTCCTGCTAATGTACACCCTGGGAGATAACACCTCATGACTCAAGTACCTGAGTCCCTGCCACCCATGTGGGAAACCCAGCTTGGGTTCCAAGATCCTGATTTCATTCTGCCCGGCCCAGTCCTGGGTTCTTGTATATTTAGGGAGTGACTCATAGGATTGACAATATCTCTATCGCTTTGCCTTTCAGATAAAATAAATAAATACATTTAATAATAAAATAAAATATTGCAGCTAAGTTACCTTTATTTCCACCTAATAATGAAAATCTATCCATATAGATACTCCCTTCTCATTTCCATAAAATACATTGCAAAATAATAGCATTCATATTAGTAAATACATATAAGTGAAAAAGTTACTGATCTATAATGCAAACAGAAAATTTTAGTTTAAATCTACTAACTTTTTACAAATTTGTTATAAATTTTATTCATAGTGAAGTATGGTTAACAGTAACTTTAATTCCTACCATATGATAGTGCTATTAGAATTATGTGGAATAATATGTGTGAAATTATTTTATAAGAAATAATGGGATAGTATAATTTCTTCAGAATGTGGAGAATTTGAAATGTCTAGCTGTTAATGTATTCAAAATATAGTTTCTGAAGCTTAATAGGCAGATCATTAGTTTTATCTCTTTCAGGTCAGTTATATCAGACATACACTGACAGGAGGAATTATGAATATGATATTGTTCCTTTTTGTATTGAAATTTACATTTAGTATGACTTGGAGAATCACAGATATTTGTAACCACTCCAAATTTATTACAAATTCTTTTGTGCTGATACTTTTGAATTATTTTAATATGCCACCTATTTTTCAGAAAAAAACCTCATCTCTTAAAAAAACACTTGCATAGCATATAATTTGTGCCAAACTCTGTATGAATTTTAAGTAACTCACTTAAAAAGTAAACAAAAAAGCGAGATACTATTACTACTCAAACTTAAAAAGGACATAATCAAGCAACAAAAGGTCTATAAATATCTTACAGAAGTTTATACAGCTATTAAATATTAGAATCACATTTTAGTTCAAATAGTCTGATTAAAAGTTTATTCTTTTAAGCACTAAAAATACAAATAATTTGCATATTTTACATTAAATAACTTTGATTAAAATAGTCATTCTTTTTTGAATCTGTGAAAGATATTTCAGCTTTATAAATTGATAATCTTCAGTTTTGATACATGGAAGCTCTTTTTGTCAAAATAACATACTGTAAATTTTTAAAAAATAATTGCCGGGGAGTGGCATTTGATTCAGTGGTTAACATGCTGTTTGGATGCCCATATCCATTACTATAGTACCTGGTTTGAGATCCATCTCTTTCTCATTCCAGCTTCCTGCCAATGCATAACCTGGGAGGCAGTAGATGATGACTCAAGTTCTTGAGTTCCTACCGCCCACCTGGGAGACATCTGGGTTACATTCCAGGCTCCTGGTCTGGCAAGTATCTGAATTAAAAACATTTAGTAAGAGCTACAACTTGTGAATGCTTAATTTTTTTTTCTTGTTAATTTTGGCAAAAACTGAATTGGACATTTTTGTTTATATATAGTAGGTAGCATTATGGAAGTAGAGAATATGATAGAAAGTAAAAATGTAAAATATTTATCAACAACAGGGGATCATCAGAATCATAATTATAAACAACATAAAATGTTGTAGATATTCTTAATCATTCTCTAATGTCTCATGACACAAAAATGAGGACAAACACATGATATTAAATTGCAAAAATGTTCAGCCAACTTTTTAATAAAATATTGCTTCATGCTTTTATATATCAAATATTTAAATGGATTTCAATTTGTGTATAAGCCAGTCTAGTAAAATAACATCATTAGTAAAATTTGTAACTTCAATCTTCTAGGGTGGATAATGTGGTGCTACCAGAAACATAATGTTAGTCATTTTCCTACAACAATTTAGTTTACTTTGTGAAATAAATAAAAGGCATGAATTTATCTTCTCTGTTAAAGCTAGTTAAAATACTTACAATATTGACATCAACATTTCCTGTTATAGGAATAATTTTCTTACTATCGATATGCCAACATAAGTATATTTTAATTTATATAATTGAATTTTCATGCACCAAGTCATTTTTACCAATTTCATTTTGCTAATTTTAAAGTGAAAAAACAAAATGAAAGTCCTATCCAGTTTTGGATGCATTTCTGTTACTATCAAGTTTATGACTATGAACCAGCCATTATCTTTTCCAAATAGTTTCATCTGCTTCTTCTTCATTGGCTTGATGTCTGATATGCAACCTGCTTTAAAAAAAAAAAAAAGATGAAAGATACTGAAAAAATTTTATGAGTTTACAAGAAAAAAACTATTTGATTATGAAAAATAATTCTTAAATAGGACTATAAAATCTCCCTCTAATGTACAGAATAGAAATAAAAAGATACCTGCATGTGTTGTCTGACAGTATTTCAAGTCATTCTCCATTAAAAAAGCAGATAAAGATTAAAAAAGATATTTAATGTACTCATTACTTGTGCCACTAACTATATTTTGCAATCATTATTTATTAGTTAATGTAATGAAATATAGGAGATGTCAATTACAAAAGAAAACTTAGATTTTTTCTTTCATTTGAAATAAGTGAAGTAATTTTTGTTATCAGCTTATTTTCTGAAAAAATTCTATTACCTACAGGAATATAATTTCTTTTTAAACTGTCCTACTTTGTTTTGTTGCTGTTTAAAACAAAGCCTGTAAAGAGGTAATGTTTTTATGTGAATTAATTGCTATGTAAATGGGACATAATTATAAAAGAAAGAATTTCTTACCAACATTAAATTTTCCAGATATTCAAACTCATGCCCTACAGGTATGGCTTTTATTTCATAGTGGGTTTTAGTGAGAGATGAATATTTAATCACTTACCTGACACAGGCGCAAAATGAACATGAGATTTGAAAAACAATCTGTGCACACATATAGAAAATATCACTCCTTGTTGGTTGTGTTATAGTTTTTTAATTAACAGATCATTGTGCTTGTTTTCTGGGCCATTTTTCCTGTGGATATTGAAGTGAAATACTATTTGTTTCATTTAAACCTTTGTTCAAAAATCAGCTTTGTAGTGACCATTCTTTATTTTATTTAAAATTGCACACATGCTCCCTACATTCTTTATTCTACCTAACATTTTGGCATAGCGTGTCTTTGTAAATAAAATGTGGTCCAACAGTCATGCCACATTATAGGTGTTGTCTGTGGCTGGTCTGCCTCTACAATGGCAGGTTGGTGTACTAATAATGGCTATCACAAGTGTCAGCAAAGGCTAAATTATAAATTCCTCAGAGGCAGAAATTTGGGTTTTTTTCTTTTTACTACTTCCACATTGTTATTGCCTACTAATATCACCTGATACACAGTCGGCACTTAGTAAAAAAGTGATGTAAAAAGGAATAGATGGATAACAAAATGATATATGCATCATTTCTTCCTGTACTTGCTCTCTCTTCACTAGTTAATTTTTATTTTCAAAAACATGTTAGCAAGTATTCATAAAAATACTTTGAGGAGCTTGCATTATTGTGCAACAGGTTAAGATACTTGGGAGGCCTGCTTCACATACTGGAGTACCTTTTCAAATCTCTAATACCCTACTTTTGAATCCAGCCTCCTAATGTGTCCCAGGAAGCAGCAGAAGATGGCTTAAGTCCTTGGGCCCCTTCCACCTATGTGGGAGATCTAGGTAGAGATCCTGGCTTTGGTCTGACCTATCTCTGGCTGTTGTAGCCATTTGGACAGTGAACCAGTGCATAGGTGGTCTCTCTCTCCCTCTTTCTCTCTCTCTGTCACTCAAGTAGGTAAAAATCAATAGACATTTTAACAATATTTTGTATAAAAAATCATAAAAATCAGTCATCATAAAATATGAACAATTGACCACAATAAATATATAATAGATTATCAAATAATTTATAACTTTTAAAATATTATACACATGAACTGAATGAATTTTATATTGAACATGTATAGTTCTCTGACAGAAAAAAAAGAAGTATTTTATAGTATTTTATTTCTTTGAAAGTAAAACTGACAACAGATATTGCTATCTTGCTTTTAATGTAACTAGAAATGAAAAGTGGCTTTATGATGTGGAAGCAAAATAGAAGGAAGAGCTTGTTTCATTTTAGTGTTCATAATAGACAAGTAAGTAATATGAAAAATTGTCAGACTTCAGTAAAAATATATTAAGAAATAGATTTCAAAAAGTTCATGGGAAGTATGAAATATGATTTCAATGACTTCGAGGTATGACTATGGGTTAAAATAAATGTGCTTAAAAATTATGATAGGGGATGGCATTGTGCTATAGCAGGTTAAACCACATACTGCAATGCCAGCACCCTGTATTGGTGTGTCTTCAAGTCCCAGCTGCTCTACTTCTGGTCCAGCTCCCTCCTAATTACCTGGGAAAGAAAGCCAAAGATGGCTGAAGCGCTTGGGCCCCTGCCACCCATATGGAAGACCTGGATGAAGCTCCTGGTTCCTGGCTTTGATCTGATCCAATGGCCCATTTTGGCCATCTAGGGGAATGAACAAGTAGATGGAAGATATCTCTCTGCCTCTGTGTGTATGTCATCCTTTATCTCTGTAACTCTTTCAAAATGAATAAATAAATAAAAAATTTAAATTTATGATAAAATAATATTAGACAATGTAAGTGAGGGAGAAAAGGAATTCAGTATCTCAGAAATCTAATTAGTTTCTCACATTGCTGGTTAAACTAAAACCTTGTTGAGGTTGTCTGGTGGGGCTAGGGGTCTGTGAACCCCTCAGACCTAGGTATAATGACCTGCACAAGCAGGTTGCAAGTTTTGTGTTTCAACCCCAAAGTTTCATCTTAAATATATTTTTGTCTATTTCTATCACTATCATTCAGAATGGATTCCACAGGAAGGAAAGCAGGAGCCATAGTCAAATATGAAAGACATTTATGGGTAAGGGCTTCTGTAATCAAAATCTTTGGAATGGAGGAAGAAAAGGAGAATTACACAAATGAAAACTGGAGTGAGCGTAGTCACAACAAATATATTGGCTTACCCTCCAAGGCTCTCTGAAATGGGGAGCTTCCATTCTATTGTGTTGGTGTATCTTTTGAGGGGTTTGACTCAAAAGCAGTCATGACTTTAAGAAAGTAGTTTTCTTCTCTAAGGCAACCCTGAAAGAATGTTGTATATGAGACAAATAATACTTTCATTTCACAACAGAAATCTGGGCCACATGTTACATTACCCGGCATATTTAATTTGTACTTATTTCTTATCAAGAAAAGTTGTCAATATCATTAAACATGATTATTACAGACATAGAAATTATTGTACAGAAATTAAAACATTCACATTTCTGGTTATAGAGTCTACTTGATAATTGGAGAGAGATAGAAAGTATATAGGAATTAAAAATACCGTAGTATGAACATCTGTAATATCATTTAGCTGGAACCTTCCTCTTCTGGAATGTTGTCCTAGTTCTCTTTGCCTTAAAAATAAGAGGACTTGTACGTATATATGTTAAATGTTTGTTCCAAGAAATCCTCACCCAGGAAGTATGGTCTGCAAACTGATAAGTTAGTTAGTGTATTTGTTTCAGGAAATTATTGCAATAAAATTATCTTAGAAAATAATTTGTTCTTCTGAGCAAAGATGTGCCGGGCAACATTTTTCACACTTGGAGAAATAGCTCATTTATCATGATAATAGTTCCATCTAAACATACCTCAAAATATTCACTCTACTTTGTTCAGCAGTCCAATACTGTAGTGTGAAATACTTCATTTAATTCTATTTTTTTTATTTTTTTAGGAAAAGGGAGAGAGACAGAAAGAGACACAGAGAGAAAGAGACACAGAGAGAGAGAGACAGAGAGAGAAGCACTCCCATATACTGGTTTACTTCCTGAATGCCCACAGTGAGTGGGGCTGGACTGTGCCTGAAGCCAGGAGCTTGCAGGTTTCCATTGTGGGTGGCAAGAATTCAATTACTTGAATTGTCACTGCTGTCTACCAGTTTTAACAATGATGAGACATTGGAACCTGAGGCTTGATCTGGCAATTAAACTCATATTCTCTGTTGTAGGTTGCGGGTGTCCCAATTGCTAGAGTAAAATGGCTCCCTGTTCTATTCTAAAATGTGCTCCACATCTAAACATCCATAGATTTTTCTCATGGCTTAGGAAAACTATAGTTCCAAGCCCCAGGATTACCCCAAAGACCATCCGGAATTTTTTTGCTAGCCTGGTTCCATCACCTTCTGCTCTGAAGAGGTGTATGTCTCTGAGATGCTGTAAAGATTCTTTTCAGGGGTCTCTGTGATATTGTCCTTCAGTTATGCCTCATATGTGGTCTCACCTATGGTTTCTGTTTGTTTAAATCAGAAACTGCAAAACTAAGGTTTGGACGCTCTGAGTATTCATTTATATCCATGGTGTCTTTCCTGCCAAAATAGCAGGATTGGAAAATGTGGACAGAGACAATATGGTCCCCAAAGATGACAGTATTTTCTGCCCTACTCCTTTAGAGAAAGATTATGGACCTCTGGTCTGGATTCTACATAATGAGTTTATCTCCTGAGAAAGGATACTGCTCTTATAATTCATTTGATTATGTGTTCATGCATTGAAAATTGTTAATTTTGGTAACAACATGCTTTTAGTAGCAACTCTGTGATTTATCGTTCTGTCCTAATCATCTTCAATAGTTTTTAATTTTATTTTCTCAAATTTTTAAAGGTACAGTTTATCACTGAAAATTTCTGATTAACATGCATTAGTTATACATTTTTCTGGGATACAGTGCAATTTTTAACATAAACTGAGCATACCCAGCAACTAACCTTTCATTTCTTCATCTTTTATTTGAGTTTGGAACCTAATAACTCAACTTTTCCAATTCCTCATATTGTATCTAATATATTACCGTGAACTATAGACATTCCATTGTACTGTGTAACAATAGAACTTCATACTTCTTTCTTTGTTTTACTGATAAGTGAATTAGGAACAGATAGACAAATACCATGTGTTCTCGCTCATATGTGGAATTTCAAAACAATTCAAAAAAGCAATAAAAAAGTATAAACGAGCTGATAATAGCAACTATTAGAAATGAGGAATTAGGTTACAGAGGTTGAGAGACATTGGATAATGAATCACTGAGTTTCGAGCCTTTAGGAGGAAGTCCACAAGGCAGAGTAGGCATAGATCCTAGAAGTCTACCCCTAAAAATAGTATCATTGGCTAATCAGATGATAAGGCCTTATCATTTGCTAATTTTTGGGGAAAACTTTGCATTGGTCATTTTTTTCAAATTATTGTGAAGTTTTTTTATATTCTGACATTACCTGTCTTTTATTTGTCTAGATTAGGAACTGTGACACTGTAGGTTGTAGGCCACATTTGTTCATTTATGTTTATGGCTGAGAATTTCCTTATTGTTTCTGTTCAGTGCTAGTGGTTTCATTGCACCACAATTGGTGATAGTTGATCTTTAGCCAGGCTCTGGGGACATTCAGTTTCAGAAGCACTGTTCTTTTCAATCACTGTATTTCTCTTAGCATCTTATAATGTCCTTGACCTGCTGTGTCAAACACAGCTTTCTTGTTTTAATTCATGTACACATCTCTGTAACATAATTTCTCGAAGTACAATTTGGAATTGCATTGGAAATACCTGGTATCTTTTGACCTGAAGGTGGTTGGCCAATTTAGAACTCACATCGAAAACCATTCTGTGATGTAGGAATCTTTGGTACCTGAATAACGGAGCAACACAGGCAGCTCCCTTCCTTGTTTCCATGCTTCTGAGATTAATAATCCTTCATACTTTAATATTTATGTTTTATTCAATATTTCCTTTTAGGTTTTGTTATTTTCTCTTCTTTGGATTGAAGTTCCAGATTGTGAATTAATAGCTGCTAAGTATCACTTGTTAAGGCCTTTATCATTAGCATTGTTCTTTGCATCCATAGTCACTCCGGTGGTAAGAGTGTAATACTTGACTAAAATCGATTTGTGATCTTACTAAGTATGATATCAAATTCCCTGTTGGATTTTGGTTCTCCCACTTTCTTTGAGTGAATCCATTTATTATGCCACTGGATTGACTCATTTGTTTTCTGAGGTAATTGTTCTCAGCCATTAAGCAACTTTAGATGGTGAATTACAGAAATCGCTACCCTTTCTAACACTCAATCTAAAATTAGAGGTCTATCCATAACCCTCAAAACATCAGCATAGCTTACATAGGAGCTCATCTTTGTAATCAAGCACTGACAGAACTAGCAAATGAAAAAGGACCAAGAAAGAGATGCTGAATATGTAGGTGTCAAATCTACTCTTATCTTAACCTGATGATCACTTTCTCTACAATAAAAGTGATTGCATAGCATTTGATTACTTGTATTGAATGCCTTTGAAACAGACTATATTATTCAATAATCATAATAGAATTTGAGATGAAACAGATCATTCAGTAGTTCATAATGAGTGTTACTGAGAATTGGTATTTAAAAAACTGGTTTGGAATCTTCATTAGTAATTTGGACAAAAGCTTATGGGCTTTGGAACTAAATATTGACAGAATAAGGAAATAATAAGATAAAAGAATAAGCAGAACTTAGCAGTTCTTTTTAGACTCCTAACTGAAAATATAGAAAATAACTAATATTTTTTGTGAATAAAAAGTTAAATTGACCTTTACATAACTGTTATAATGGGTAGAATCCTAAACACTGGCAATACCAAATGTAATAGAACTGTGTGTAGAAATGAAAACTATACAATCATCTTAGAAAACAGTTTAGAAGTTTCTTGCAAAATTAAACATACTCTTACCACATGATCCAGGAATCACTGTCCTTAGTATTATGAGAATGAGTTCAAATATTTGCATGTTTATAGCAGCTTTATTCATAATTAGCAATACATGGAAGCAATCAAGATGCCCTTCAATAATTGAAGGGACAACTTATGATTCGCTCTTGTAATAAAATATTACAGTGCTAAAAAGAAATAAGCTCTTATACCACAATGCTAAATGAAGGAAGCCATTCTGAAAATATTACATACTGTGTGTTTTCAACTACATGATGTTTTGAAAGAGGCAGACCTATGGACTCAGTAAAAAGGACAGTGCTAGCCAGGGGTGTGGAGAGAGAATAATGAAAACATAGACAAATACTTGGAACACATGAAATTTCTAGAACATAGAAGTTATTCTATATGATATTAGAGGAAACATAAATGTCATTATACCCTTTTTAACCAAAGAGTATGTACAACAAAGAGGGAGCCCAAAGAGTATGTAAAACAAAGGGGAGCCATAATGTAAACTACGGACTTTAAGTGATAATGAGTCAATATCAGTTCATCTATTCTAACAAATCTAGGACTCTAAGGCAGGATGCTGATGGTATGAAGGTAATTAAGCATGTTTAAATAGGAGAGGAAATATGGAAACTGTATACTTTCTGTTCCTCTTAGTTTAAACATAAAACTTCTCTATAAACTCAATTAATAATATATTTTTTAAAGATTTATTTATTTTTGAAAGTCAGAGTTACACAGAGAGAAGGAGAGGCACAGAGATAGAGATCTTCTGTCCGCTGGCTCACTCAACTCAAAGACTAGGGCTAAACTAGGCTGAATCCAGGAACGAAGAGCTTCTTCCAGGTCTCCCATGTGAGTGTAGGTCTTCTACGTAAGTGTAGGGGCCCAAGCACTTGGACTATCCCCCACTGCTTTCCCAGGCACATTAGCAGGGTTGTGGATGGAAGTGGAACAGCTGGGACTTGAACTGGCACCCACATGGGATGCTGGCATGGCAGACAGCAGTTCAATGTATGAAGCCACATTGCCTTCCCCTTCATTAAATTTTTGAGATGACTGTTTCAACTAGTGCTTTGGAACAAATTTGGAGGGTTGATTTTTTAATATTCTGCTTTGTCTACTTAATTTCATTGCTGTGTTATCTGATATAGATCAGATAATAATCTAGATTGCCTTTAGAATAAATGTTTCCAAGTAGTATTTATTTGACAAATTGATTTAGTTTGCATGTATCTCAAAAAGAACACTTTACATTATTTCAAGTATGATGGTGGATTTACTAAATATGTGCAATGAAAATTCAGCCTGTTTATGTAAATTCATTTGCATTAACATGTTCTACCATTACACAAAGTCATACTTTATTTTGTTTCTATAAAAAAGCAGAGGAAATGCTACACAATTTTTCATTGTACCATAATTTCTATTTAATCATCTGTTTTTGTAAACATGCTACAAATACTACTTTTTTCTATTATATAGTTATATTATAAATTGAACATGGGAAGAAAAAGCCTTTAGTAATATGACAATTATGCTAAAGCATCATTATCCATTATAAGGCATGGAAGGCATTAACACTTTAAAAATCATCATTAAACTGATTATCTGTCCTAGAAATATAATGTAATGACATGGAGAGAAAAAATTTTTACATTAAAAAAATAAACAAAACATTGCACAAGACAATATGGAATTAGTGAAAAGTTAAAAATTTCCGGTAATAATTCCCAGAGTTCAGTGTAGATCAATATTTCAAGGCACTAAACAGTACTTTAATGAATTCATGGAAAATAGTGGGAATTGAATTCATCTTTGAAAGTTCCTCAGAATTTGCAAGATGAAGTTTAACAGTAGTGACTTGATGAGCAAAAAACATAAAAAAAAAAAAGTGCCATGTCAAAAGTATACAAGGCTTTTGGAGATTAAGAATAGACCCTTGGAGCCAGTGCTGTTGCGCAGTGGGTTAGCGCCCTGGCCTGAAGCGCCAGCATCCCATATGGGTGCCGGTTCGAATCCCAGCTGCTCTTCTTCCGATCCAGCTCTCTGCTATGGCCTGGGATAGCAGTAAGAAGATGGCCCAAGCCCTTGGGTCCCTGCACCCATATGGGAGACCTGGAAGAAGTTCCTGGCTTCGGATCGGCGCAGCTCCAGGCGTTGTGGCCATCTGGGGAGTGAATCAGCAGATAGAAGACCTCTCTCCCTATCTCTACCTCTCTCTCTAACTCCGTCTTTCAAATAAATAAAAATAAATCTTAAAAAAAAGACCCTTGATTAATCAGAAGCTTTGTGGATGAGTAGTATAGGGTACAGATCAAAAGAAAAGGTAAGGGAAATATCAATGATAATGAACTAGTATAGATGTGATTAGAAGTAGTGCACAGTAACAAGTATTTTGAATAGGTGAGCAGCATAATCAGAAAAATACATTGTATTAGGATGCTTGAAATAATTAGATGTATGTGAAGAATTGAACACTACAGTAGTCACATAGAGTTTGTCCTGTTTTCAATCTTGTCCTATTGATCAGTATTCTCTAGTGATGTGGCAAAGCAATGCATTTTGAGCAATTTTTGAACTTTGGATGCATGAAAAATAGATGAAATGGAGAATTTAAGAGGTAATTCAAGTGAAATGATGAATGATTGTATACATTTTATTAGTGGTAAGATTGAATCGAAAACACAGATGTGAAATATGTTGTGGAGACAAAGAACAAAGGGTTTTGGATTAAGTAGATATTAAAAAGAAAGAGGGATGAATTAGATTTAGACCCAAATATTCTTGCTTGCATAGTAGACTGACTGTTCATGCAACCAAACATATTGTCAATGATTGAAGGAAGAGTACTTATAAGAGAAATGATGATACACTCTTTATGATTATGTTGTGATTAGAAAATCTAGAAAACATCAACTGTTAAGAGATTATTGTTGGGGGCTGGTGCTGTGGCATCATAGGCTAAGTTTCAGCCTGTAGCACCAGCATCCCATATGGGAGCTGGTTCCTGTCCCTGCTGCTCCTCCTCTGATCCAACTCTGTGCTAATGACCCTGGAAAGCAGAAAAAGGTGGTCCAAGTGCTTGGACTCCTGTACCTGTGTAGGAGACCCAGATAAAGCTCCTGTATCCTGGCTTTAGTTCCACCCATCTCCTGCAGATGTAGCCACTTGGGGAGTGAACCCACGAATGGAAGACCTTCCTGTCTGTCTCCCTCTCTCTGTAACTTTACTTCTCAAATAAATAAATAAAATCTAAAAAGGGATTGTTGTTGGAAGAAGCTATGAGAAAGACTAAGAGGAAGGATTAGAAAATTATGGGGAGAACCTGGAGAGTCCAGGTCTAACACGAACCCAAAGAAGAGTGTTTAACAGCAAGTAATCAAATGCACTATGAGGGGCATAGATGTACCATAGCACAGAGCTTGCCAAGATGATAAGCATTCTATCAAAGTATTAATCTAATAAGACCCATACGTACCATTTATAATGCATTGGTGAGTATTTTTCTTTGAGAAAAAAGAACCCTTGATTTATATTCATTACAATACATTGCACGTATAGGATGTTCTATTTATTGTAATAAATTGTCTCTAGAGTACATTGAACTTCCCACTTAATTAAATAACATCATAACTTATTTCTATTTATGTTTCAGTATTTTTCCTTGGAGGAATCTGAAATATACTCAATATCCTGGGTCAGAATGTGTAGTGAATTTTTGAAGCTATATTAGATCTTTCCTTTTCATTCGCTGCATTGAAGGCAGTAATACACTTGGTATATTCTACAAATGTAGGCAAATTAAATGAATCTGTAATCAGAGATAGTATCACATTTATCATTAGCACGTCTGCTAATTTTATCAGTTCTCCTAACATGCAGATTCCTTCCTATAAGGATTGAATAGCAACAATGTTTGCACATCAGTATTAGCCACAGACATAGACCATGCTTATATAACACCCACAGAAACAATGTTGGAAAGAATAGTGAGTTTTTTTATATATACAGTTATATGAACACATATAAATCACACACATACATCACACATCAAACATACATATACAATCAGAATTTAAAAATCTTCCAATATATTGTGTTTTGTTTTATGATTAAGTTCCTGTGTTCATTAGCTGATTAAATAATAGGTAATACATTGATTTAGCAAATATTCATTGGTTGTGTACAAAGAATTATCAGTATGCTAATCTGCAGGACACAGCAGGAATCTAACACACTTCTTTTCTGATCATTAAGTTTACAATTAGGTGATACAAATGATACATAAAGTTGTTCAAAGAATAACAATTTTAGTAAATGTTACAAAAGCTGAAATTAAAAGGATTTGCCAGAAGGTAATGGGCTGGAAGTGTTTAACCATAAACGGGATGATATTCTTTTTCATTGTCAGTCTATCATCCCTCTATTTATTTTGTCGCCATGTAAACCCCAGTTTTACATATTCAAGCACCCAACCCTGTGCAAACAGTAGTTATAGCAGAAAATGGTTGAAGTCAGAGTTTCTGCATCAGTTACTTAACCATAGCAAATGAAAGCACACTTTACTGTGGTGGCTGTATTGGCTGTGATGGTGGTCGTGTGACCCAGGTTTCCCCAAAAACTACAAAGAAAGGACTATTCCATGAATGACTGAAAGATTGAATGATTCTTTGTCTCACAGAAAGTGGAGTGAACAGGAAAGCATTTAACTAGTAGTCATTTTATAGTCACAAAAGAAACAGAAGTCAGGATGAAGCTGTTGATGACAGAATGGAGAGAAATACTGAACAAAACTTTATGTTAATATAAGAAACCCCTCAGTCAACAAATTCTGAAAACTATCTACAGTTATAGTTATGCCATTATTTAATATATATATATATTCATTTATTATTTAAAGCAACCTTTTTAAAGTGAATGTTACCAATGTCGAGTATCAGAAATACCCTTCTGAAAAGGCTACTTTTAGTTTGAACACTAAGTTCAAGAAGGAGACAGTCACAAAAGCATCGATAGATAAGAGTCTAGGTAGTGGGAGCTGCTTTTGCACAATGTGTAAGCAAGAAGTGAACATAAAATGTTAGTGAAAAACAGAGATAATTAATGTAGATGGAATTTATTGAAAGAGGCGGGCAGTTTCAAAGAAGCAGCAAAAAATATGTCAAGTCTGACCATGCTGAGCTGGATGACTACTTTTTCATATATGTGAGTCATGGATCCATGCACACAATGTCTTTAAGTATTCTACTTCTTATGTAGAACTCAGAGAAAATGGGTAAATCATCAAACATTTTGAGAATGTTATTGTCTTTCATTTTAAAATAGTGTAGCAGTAGCAGGACTGGCACTATGGCATAGAGGATGAAGCTACCACCTGCAGTACTGGCATCTCATATGGGTGCTGGTTTGAGTACCAGCTGCTCCACTTCCAATCCAGCTCTCTGCTATGGCCTGGAAAAGCAGTAGAGGATGACCCCAAGTCCTTGGGCCTCTGCATCAACGTGGGAGACCCAGAAGAATCATCAGACTCCTGACTTTGGATCAGCTCAGCTCCAGCCATTGCGGCCATTTAGGGAATGAACCAGAAACTGGAAGATTCTCTCTCTCTCTCTCTCTCTCTCTCTCTCTCTCTCTCTCTCTCTGTAACTTTGTCTTTCAAATAAATAAAATAAATATTAAAACAATAAAATAGGGTAGCATTTGATAAATAATTAATGTAACTTTTGTTAATTTAAAAACTTTGGTTAATTAACACATCATTGAGCAAATTGCATAGCTAAAATGTTTGACATCCTGGAACACAGGAAGAATATACCAAATTGACTATTGGCTCTATGTATGCTGATGAGGTTATCATCAAGTGCTTTCCATAATTTATTGCATTTCTGATAATAAGCCTTGCAAGAGTTTATTTCTGTGAGGATGTGTTAACTTTTTCTTCCTTCCCTCTTTCCTTCCTTTCACTGTCAATATCAATATCTTCACATAGTTAGTGACAATAGTAATAATAATATCAATTTTGGCTCTTTATACTTGATACTCAAAATTCACAATACATTCTAGACTCCATAATTATTGTTTTAGCATGATAGAAATTCAATATGTAGATACACATGCTAACTAAAAATTTTGCAAATGAGAAACTAAATCACAGAGAAATTAAATAATTCATGTATTTCTAACAGATAGTAAGTGATAGTGAATTAAAACCATGTTGCCTCATGAAAATCTATAATGTTAATTAGTATTTGTTTCTAACTGACTAGAAATACATCAATAATAGTAAATGGAAATGCTCTAACTTAGGTATTAAACAGGCTATATTAATATTTTTGTTCACTCTACATTATTCTGTTTCTTACTTTAGGATTAATTTCCTTGTGTTATGACTACATCAATAATCTTAGACTATACTCTCCATAATTTCTTTACACATTTGATTGGACAAAAGTTGTTGACTTCCTGCTACTTGCCACACAAAGAAATAATTAGAAGACAATTGAATAAATTTCATTCTACCGTATTGATGAATAAACCTTTGGTCCATTAAAAAGTCCAAAATTATTAATGATTGGGATGTGACCCACTTTTTGTACATTTTTGTCATAGTACAGCTTCCCACACATTCTTTATCTTTCTTTTAATATCTATTCTCTGCAAGCCCTATAGCAGCAGAATTTATATAGTTCCTTTTCTTGTGAGAAAGGGAACTTCCAGTTCCATGTAGTTGGCTAGGGATATGAACAGTATGGCACTTTCTGAATAATGTTGTTCAATACTGTCTCTGATTACAGTAGATACTTGTTTAGTATTTATTTCTACTACCACAGGGTACACTCTGAGATGTGCAAAAAAGAGGAAAATGAAGAGGCCAGTCGTGTACCTCCATGTACTTCAGCAATGAAACTGCCTCTCTTTAAGAGATTTCTTGTGAAAGTGGCTGAATCCGTCTGTAAAACTAACAGTTGATCTTTTAGGTTTACATCCATAAATTTGCATGTCATTGAATTAGTATTACCTCTCCCCTTCTCTCTTCCGATAACAGATTCCACTGCTAATATTACAGGGTTAGGCAGGAATCTCCATAAAGCTATTCATTTTCCCCTGGGTTTTATTGCAATCTGGGTTCCAATTCTTAACTTCTTGATCCATTGTTCATCATGTGATCTTTAGTCACTCCACAAGAGGGACACAGAATATTGACTACTCTGCCCCTTAACTTGGACTTTGGTCAGGTGAATTACTTTGATAAACAAAATGTGGCAGATGGTGTGCCTAATCAAAATTTAGGGCTGATGAAGTCTTACACATTTCCTTTCCTATCCTGTGCTTCTATCATCATGAAGAAAACGCATGCCTAAGATAGAAGGAGGATGAGAAATGTGGGGAACTGAGTTGAGCTTACCAGAAATACACACTTCATAAATAATGTTGTCCA
Organism: Lepus europaeus; assembly: GCF_033115175.1. Taxonomy (NCBI): domain Eukaryota; kingdom Metazoa; phylum Chordata; class Mammalia; order Lagomorpha; family Leporidae; genus Lepus; species Lepus europaeus. The sequence continues at coordinate 62,965,026 of NC_084829.1, read as the reverse complement.
CTGAGATTTTATTTTATGTAGTATTATTTGAGCTATAATTAATGTTTTAATTATAATAATGTATAATTAATCCTATATAATATGCCTCAATAAGATAAGCTATGTACAGGAGATCCAACGAAGACAAATCTTCCTCAATATTTTATAGGCTAAAGCATGGCAATAAACCTTTTATAATTTAGGAACATACAATGTATGGTTGAAAACAGACCTGCATATTTTATTTTTAAAAATATTTGTTTACATCTGAAAGACAGAATTACATAGAGAAAGAAGGAGAGAAAGAGATCTTCCATCTGCTGGTTCACTCTCCAAGGTCTGCAATAGCCAGGTTTGTAATAAGCCAAAGTCAGGAGCAAAGAACTTCCTCTGGATCTGTTTGCAGGGAGATGGACTGGGAACCAGCAGCCAGGACTACAACTGGCACTCTGAAATAGGATGCTAGCATTGGGAGCATCCTGCTCCACCACAATACTGACACCCACTGCATATTTTCTTGTTCCTAAACCAAACAGAAAATCGAAACGCTCAGTGGTAAAAAATTATTTTTATTTAAAGATGACCAGAGATAAACTCAGAAAAAAGAAAGTTCTAATGCTTTAGCATCTGGAGTTTGTTATTGTTAATAGTTCCATCTCTGTCAGTGGGAAAGCCTGAGAAATACTGCAACAGATGCATTCCTGAATGTGAAGCTTAAGATCCTGAATTAGAAAGATAACTATTTCCTGTCTCTGCTTCCCCCAAGAGACTCAAATCAGTGGCTACACAGTCTTAATCTTTCTTCTTTTTCCTTTGTACTACTTTAATGTTTTATTTCTAGATTTGTAGAACATATAGGATCATATTTTATATATTAAATAAAGAACTCGAGTTTTTGTTTTCTATGTGCGTAGATAATTGGCAAAAACTACTTGTTATATAGTCTGCCTTATGTCCTCATAATGGCATACAGATATATATAGAGATAGATGTATGCATAAATTTTGTATAAGTATTTATATTTGATATGACAATTTCTTTACTGTTATTCTTTGTCATTTCCTGGATATTCTTAACATTTTCTATTACATTTGAATTTTAGAGTTAGCTTGACAAGTTCTTTAAAATGATTTGTGATGAATTTATAAATTTCTTTGGGAAAATAGGAGTTTTATAGCATTGAATCTATCCAGAAATACAGTTTTTCTCTGCATTTCTTCAGTTCTTTTAATCCCATTGGTACAGGTTTATAGATTGATTCATGTCATTATTATAAATCATTTCTTAAGAGGATATATGTTTAGAACATTTAGTAGAAAAAAAGTATACTTGCTGAATTTCATCTGCTATACTTTGTGAGCTGGAGCAATATACATCAAGAGTATAACAGGCTTCAACTTAAGGGAGCTGTCTGGAGGAAAAAATAAGAAGAAAAGAAAAGAAAAAGAGAAAGAAAACTTTTCTAATATAAGTTCTTATGCTTGTGGTCAACGCTTCTAGAGAGCTGACAAGTGGGAAAACTAGAAATGCTGATATTGGAGAAAGCTAAAGGGATGTAGGGAATCCTGCTCCTTCAAATACATACTTAAACTGTGAATTTCATTCACAATGAAGAGAATCCACTTGGAAATATCCTGCAGATGAGGGTGAGGGGCTAAAAGTCAACTAGTACTGCTTTCTGCAAAGGAAGTTATTGCTTCCTGTTGGTCTAAGGCAGAGCCCAAGGCAGAGGGCTGCATCACTGGTTGAGAAGAAAGGCACAAATTCAGTGTCTGGGCTTAAGCATTCTTTCCTCGACAAGAAGTCTAAGGGTCACTATTTAGTACTGTGGTCCTCCATAATAAACATGACAGATGGTCAGCTGAACTGTTGAGGCATTCACAATGAGAAACTCCAAATTTGGCAAAAAAGGTACAATGTTTTTCAAATCTTAAATCATTGCCTGGGTTGGCGTCATGGCTCACTTGGTTAATCCTCCGCCTGTGGCGCCGACATCCCATATGGGCGCCAGTTCTAGTCCTGGTTGCTCCTCTTCCAGTCCAGCTCTCTGTTGTGGCCCAGGAGGGCAGTGGAGGATGGCCTAAATGCTTTGGGCCCCTGAACCGGCATGGGAGACCAGGAGAAGCACCTGGGTCCTGGCTTCAGATCAGCGCAGCATCAACCATGGCGACCATTTGGGGAGTGAACCAACCGAAGAAAGACCTTTCTCTCTGTCTCTCTCTCACTGTCTGTAACTCTACCTGTCAAATTAATAATAATAATAATAATAATAATAAAAATCATTACCTGGGTATTTAAAACTGCTTTAATAAAAATAGCCATCTAAGTGGTACATTTTCTTTTTAGTTTTTAAAGTAAATTTTTATTGAAGCATAACATATACAGAAAAATACATGTACCTTAAATATCTAGCACAATGAATTTTATTTGAGTAGACCCATGTAAGAAGCGTAAATGGTACATTTTCAAAATAAGAATCCACTGTTATGCTTGCTGCCGTAAGAATACTATATTAAAGAACATTTCAGCCAGTTGTGCCAGTATGAAACAGATTCATCAAAGACTCATCAACCCAGGGGCTCTCTCCAACTCCAAGACCTTGACTGACAAAAATGATTGCAGGACCTGCTTTGTGGTGTAGTGGGCTAAGCCTCCGCCTTTGGCACTGGCATCCTGTATGGGCACCGGTTGGTGTCACAATTGCTCCTCTTTAAAACCCAGCTCCCTGCTAATACACCTTGGAAACCAGTAGAAGATGGCCCAAGTGCTTGGGCCCCTGCACCCTCAAGAGAGACCTGGAAAAAGCTTCCTGGCTTTGGATTGGCTTAGCTCCAGCCGTTGAGGCCATTTGGGGAGTGACCCAGCAGATAGAAGACCTTTCTTTCTGTTTTCCCCTCTCTCTGTAACTCTGTTTCCCAAAGAAGTAAATAAATAAAAATGGTTTTCGCTTCACGTTTCTGAATGGCAGTTAATATTCTTCTTGCTGTTACTCATTGTATATTGCTACCTGATTTCTCTTTTTTTATATAGAGAAACTTTATTATGATTATGATTGAATTTTGTTGTCAGATAGTATATTTCAGCATTTATTAGTTTGCTGTCAGAAGAAAACAAAGACTATTAATCCAAAGATGAAAGGTTAGGGAAGTGTTTTATAATTAACCAGACATCTCAGGCTAGGCTGTGTGAGCTGAAGATTAAGGATGGATATAAACATAATAGCAAAAAATAGAAAATAATTCTGCCCCATGTTTAGAAAGCAAAGTTTCAGAATGATTCTTATTGGAGAGCAATATCTGTACTAAATATTTACTACTGGATAGTTTATTGTTTGTGGTTTTCCAGGAGATTTCCTTTGCAGATTATATGAAGTGACTAGTTCAGATTAGTGGAACTCTCCTTGTCATGTTAGAAGAAGTAAGATTTGCAGATTCATCAGTAGATTAGGCAGTCATGTCAAGATTCATAAGCTATACTACAAGATGACTATCTAAATCTGACTGAACAGAAGGCTCTTCATAGAAAATTCTTGTAATCATTGCTATACATAGTAGGCAAGAGTGTATCCTTGGGAGAGTAGGAAAATATTTGCAGTTTTATGAGGATTGTTATATTATGTAAATTGTCAGAATATTTTTTGGAAATCTATGAAAACTATATTTGTGGAATTCAATTCAAAGGAAACAGCTAAAGAGTTAATGATTTGTTAGGCCGACGCCATGGCTTAACAGGCTAATCCTCTGCCTTGCGGCGCCAGCACACCGGGTTCTAGTCCCAGTTGGGGCGCCAGATTCTATCCCAGTTGCCCCTCTTCCAGGCCAACTCTCTGCTATGGCCCGGGAAGGCAGTGGAGGATGGCCCAAGTCCATGGGCCCTGCATCTGCATGGGAGACCAGGAGAAACACCTGGCTCCTGGCTTCGGATCAGCGAGATGCGCCGGCCGCAGTGGCCATTGAAGGATGAATCAGCGGCAAAAAGGAAGACCTTTCTCTCTGTCTCTCTCTCTCACTATCCACTCTGCCTGTCAAAAAAAAAAAAAAAAAAAAAAGAGTTAATGATTTGTGTTTGCTTGATAGCTTTTTGTTTTTATGCTTTTACCTCTAGGTCCCCCTTTTACCTTTGATTTCAGTTATAGCACCTGCATCCTGAACATAGGGTAAGGCAAACTATGTAGCCTAGGATAACCACTCTTTATAAGTTTTTAAATTTATTTTAAAAACAGAGAGCAGAACCATTTGCTAGTGCATTCCCCAAATGCACACAATAGCCAAGATCAGACCAGGCCAAAGCCAGGGGCCAAGAAGTTAATCTAGGTCTTCTTCATGGGTAACAGGGACTCAACCACAGGGGCCATCATCTACTACTTCCCAGTATGTAGATTAGAAGGAAACTGTAATCAAAAGCATAGTGTTGGCCGGTGCCGTGGCTCACTAGGCTAATCCTCCGCCTAGCGGCGCCAGCACACAGGGTTCTAGTCCCGGTTGGGGCGCTGGATTCTGTCCCGGTTGCCCCTCTTCCAGGCCAGCTCTCTGCTGTGGCCCAGGAGTGCAGTGGAGGATGGCCCAAGTGCTTGGGCCCTGCACCCGCATGGGAGACCAGGATAAGCACCTGGCTCCTGCCTTCGGATCAGCACGGTGCGCCGGCCGCGGCGCGCCAGCAGCGGCGGCCATTGGAGGGTGAACCAACAGAAAGGAAAACCTTTCTCTCTGTCTGTCTCTCTCTCTCACTGTCCACTCTGCCTGTCAAAACAAACAAACAAACAAACAAACAAAGCATAGTGTTGACGCTAACCTAAGCACAGCAATATGGTTGCAATCATCCCAAGCAGCTACTCAACCACTGTGCCAATGCCTGTCCCAACCATAATTTCCTAATTTCCTAATTCTCTGAGCAAGATTATTGGAGTAAGAAGAGTATGTGTTCAATCCAGTTCTACTACATTATACAATTATGTTCTGATTATATTAGAAACATAGCAGGGCTTAAAAACACAAAGAAATTTTCCACCCTCATGGGGCTCTTATTTTTGCTGGATGATTCAGATAAATGCATACATATTTCTATGTACTAGTATGTATTTATTTTTTAAACAAATAGCATCTGCCATATAGCTCCAACATGCTTTGTGGTGTTAATGAATAGTTAAAATGCCCAGCTGTAAGAGATGGGAAATACCTGCTATTCAGGGCCAATTACATTCTAGACTTCATATAGAAGGTTCATGAACATCATTAATAGAGGGTGTACAAGGGACAAATGTTACATTTTCTTACCCAAATTTCTGGGTTCATAATTCTGGCTGTACTGCTTAGCAGCCTTGTGGCATGAGATGGCTTAATTTGCAAGTTCTGTTATTTCTTCATTCATGAAAAATGATTAAAATATTATCTGCCACCAAGGGATACTGTAAGAATATATAATTTTTGTTTGCTGTAAATTTGCTAAAGCTTGGCACATAATCATAACGTAATATGATTTCATAATGATTCTTCTATGTTATGTCATTCTCTGGGACCACATGTGCATGTATGTATGTATATATATATATATATATATATATATATGTATATGTAAGCACACATACAGATACACACAAACACACACATATATTATATATATATATATATATATGTACAGATATAGACATAAGATGTTTGGGTGCAGTTATATGGTAACATGGATATTGAATTTTTTCATCAGGTGAGCAAATGGGCTTGGAGGCAGTGTTGGGTAGAGTAAGGGATAAAATGAGGGAATTCATTTGCAAATTGCACTCATTGTTATTGTACCTCAAAGTAAATACATGAATGTTGCCATGTGTCACTGTTTCATATCAGGTGTTCCTATATGTTATTATTAGTATTCTGGAGAAGACTTTTCTCTTTGGGAACAGCTTTATTTATGTTACAAAGATAATAGGCTTGTAATGGGAAGGCTAATGTAGATCTATACGGAGGGCATAATGCTGAAATCCTTGTGTCTTGTTAAGATCAGTTGGTACACAGACAATAGCACTAAGAAAATGATGAGACACTTATTATGTATTTTAAACCACAGTTAATTACCCAAATTCCACATATTAAATGAAACAAAATTAGCCACTCACTTTGTACGTACCTATTTGTATTAACAGGTGGCAAGGTGAATATAAGAAAACAAGGAATTAAAAGAATACTCATTGTCAAAAGAACACTTACAAGATCCTGACAATCACTGTTAGATATAGTCACTCTCCCAGTTCATTGTAAAACATGAGAAAAATGTAGGAGACTACAAAATACAGCAAATAAATATTAGAGAATAGATTAAATAAAAACACAGTTATTCTCCAAGTTATTCGAAGTTCTGGAACATACTAAAGACTTGTTGTTCATACTCCAACATTTGTAAACACTGAAAATCTCTCAAGTATGGGATAACGACTGCTCTAATAATTTCGAGGAAAGAGAAATATTATAAAAACTATCAAAATGTTTAATTTGAATAAAGTTATACAGTGAATGATTGAATAGTGTGAAATTCTCTGACATTTTAGCTAAGAGAATAAAAGAGGAATTTAATAAAATATTTAAGTATGGTAATGATATTTCTCATTGTACATTTCCTGTACTTAATGTACTATGGCATTTTTAGGATAGTAGGATAAACTACCATTTCAGTATTTTTTTTTTTTTACTGGAATCGGTGAGAAAAATCTCAGTATATAACATAGGTGCAAGGTAAGCAATGTTATGGTAGAAATTCTATAACCATCCCTAAAATTTCAAATATTTACCCCGGTAATTCTGGAAATCACCAAAACTTGTTCACACTGGGCATGAATGTAAGTCTCTGATTTCAAGAAAACTGGAGGGACTGGTGCTGTGACTCAGCGGGTTAAAGCCGCAGCCGGCAGCACAGCATCCCATAAGCATGCTAGTTCAAGCCCGGCTGCTGCACTTGCTATCCAGCTCCCTGCTAATGAGCCTGAGAAAGCAGCAAAGGATAGCTTAAGTCCTTGTGCCCTCCACCCACATTGGAGACACAGAAGAAGCGCCTGGCTCCTGGTTTCAGCCTGCCCAGCCCCAGTTGTTACAGACATTTAGGGAGTGAACCAGTGGATGGAAGACCTTTCTTTTTCTCTCTGTTGCTACTTCTCTCTGTAACTCTGATTTTCCAATAAATAATAAATTAAAAAAAAAAAAACTGGAAATTTCAGTTTTGCAATTCACATCATGGAGGCAAAATTCAAGAACTTAAGGAACTTGTCTGTATTTTAGATCTATTTATTTCAAAAAGCAGAGTAACAGAGAGGGAGGGACAGAAAGAAAAGATCTTTCATCTGCAGATTTACTCCTCAAATGGCCCCAAAGGCCATTTGAGTAAGCCAGCTTGAAACCAGGAACCAGGAACTCCATCTGGGTTTCGCACATGGGTGTAAGGGGCCATCCTCCACTGCTTTCCCAGGCACCATAACAGGGAGTTGTTTCAGAAGCAAAGCAGCCAGGACGTTGGACCAGCACTTCTATGTGGGATGCCGTTGGACCAGCACTTCTATGTGGGATGCCGTTGGACCAGCACTTCTATGTGGGATGCCAGTGTGGTGAGAGGCAGTTAAACTGACCGTGCCACAATGCCGTCCCTTAAATCTAATTTTGTCCGTGTCCTGGGTATGATGGCATTTACTGTTTATCCTGAATGGCTGATAACATTTTTTAAAGATTTATTTATATTTTTATTTGAATCTAAGAATTGCAGAGAGAGAATGAATACTGTATCCCATGAACTTTGAACAATGCAAGGTGTAAGGTAAATTTTCAGTATTTATCTATTGAATGAATGAAAAATTGGAAGCATGAATGATGATATTATCACTATTTATGCTTGTATCTCATTTCCCTTACTGAATTTAAATCTGAGAAGACAATTATTTTTGTAGTCATTTTAGCTAGAGAATCACTGAGCAAGCAGTGACCATTAATTTTTTTTTTTTAAACTTTTATTTAATGAATATAAATTTCCAGTGTACAGCTTATGGATTACAATGGCTTCACCCCCCCCATAACTTCCCTCCCACCCACAACCCTCCCCTCTCCCGCTCCCTCTCCCCTTCCATTTGCATCAAGATTCACTTTCAATTCTCTTTATATACAGAAGAGCAATTTAGTATAAAGATTTCAACAGTTTGCACCCACATAGAGACACAAAGTGAAACATACTGTTTGAGTACTAGTTACAGCATTAAATCACAATGTACAGCACATTAAGGACAGAGATCCCACCTGAGGAGCAAGTGCACAGTGGCTCCTGTTGTTGACCCAACAAATTGACACTCTAGTTTATGGCGCCAGTAACCATCCTAGGCTGTCGTCATGAGTTGCCAAGGCTATGGAAGCCTTCCAAGTTCGCCGACTCTGATCATATTTAGACAAGGTAATAAAAGACAGAGTGAGGATAGTAACCAATGATCCTAAGAGTGGCCTTAACCAGGTCTGAACAATTATACAGCATTAAGTGGGGAAGAGGACCATCAGTACACACATGTTGGGAGTAGAGCCATTGGTGGTAGAGTAGAGGTTATGATTACAAAGGAATGAGGCCCAAGTGCACTAGACAGGGCCTAGAACAAAGGACAGAGTCATTATTAGAGGAGCTAAGAAAGGTAATGTCTAAGCTACAATTAAGTTTTCTGATTGAGAGGCAAATAGAACCTGATAGAAGGGGCTTGATAATAATCTGGTGGGCTTTAGGCCTTGTAAATTCAGAGGCCCAGACCTATCTATCTCTTCACATGGGGTATATCCTAAGGGAGGTGTGAACCTCCTAGGGGAAGGCACTCTGTTGACTTTCATGACTTGGCTGGCCTGGGAGGAGAGCTGGCCAGATAAAGGCAGGGGGCATCTCTAACAAGAAATTTACAGTTCTGCCTGCAATGTTGCTGACCCTACTTGGCTGTCCCCTCAGCTGCAGTGGTCACTTTGGAAGTTGGGCTGAGTGAAGGGCTTTTCAGCTTAGAGCCAATAAGATCTCTGGCTCTGACCTGGGCATCCTTCGACTCCAGGGCAGGTCCATTTCCAGTGATCCAACTCTTGGCAGAGCTGCCAGGGCTCTTCACAAGCTGACTTCTGCTGAAGCCCAGGCTTACCACATTGAAAGCCACTGCAGTGGACTGGCCTGTTGGGTCTGCCTGAGGGCAGATCACCGTACAGATCAGCCCTTAATAGGCCTGCCACCCATTGCTTCTGATGCCTAGCTTTCTTTTCCTCCTGGTTTTTGTTAAAGCAGACCAGAGGATGCAAGTCAAGGGAGTGCCCAAGTCCCATCTCTAATCTTCGGTGGCCTGAACTACAAGACTATAGTCACAGGCATGTTCTGTAGTAGTTTTTCTAAGGTAGACAATGCCCAAGAGGAAAATTATATTCTCACTTTAAAACTTTCTTTCCCTTTGGTCTGAAAGGGAGGTTTTTTCTACTTACTGTATACTTCGCTGATGGCGAAGTGAATCTAGCTATGAGATTATTATTTGAGTTCTTATTTTGGCTATGCTATTGCAGAAAAATGTTAGCCATCTCTTTTATAAGGTCTAAAGATTAAATTGTGCATCCTACAGATTCCTTCATAATAGAATTAGTTTCCTACCTTGAAGAGAATAGAGAAATGAAAGAACAAGTTGGGCTTAGAATAGAGAAATGAGGGAGCAAGTCCTAGATCGCTTGCTGACAATAGCAATATCACATGAATACTTAGCAAACTGTTTCAACCATTAGATAACAGCTTAAGAAAACATTTACCAGAAGGTCCAATGCCTTCTATTAATTTTAAGAATCATGTATTTGAAAACACCTCTTAAATATCTAACATGGTGTAGTTTGTTTAACCAGTAAACTTAAGCACAACCATATAAAATGTTTTTAGTTTCTCTCTACCAACAAGTTTAAAACATATGATACACAGATTCAGGTCACACAAATTAAAATGTATCTTTGATTGATTTTAGCAGCTTAAATTTATGGACAATCTTATCTATAAGCCATTTAAAATAAAACTCTTAATAAAATTTCCCCATGTGGACATACAATATGTACACACATATAACATAGCATAGTAGACCAATATATCAATTTTAATAATAGCTTTTAAAATCTTTAACTCTTTTTGTAGATTGCCAATTGATTTGAATTGCTTTTTCTTTTTAGTAACCTCAGTTAACCATACTTTCTCTCAGTTGGTACTGTTAATACATTATTGGCTTCATCTGTTTACAGAGCCATCCCAAAGTACTGAATACAATAAAAGTGGCTGGAAAAGTCCATAGGAACCTATAGGAGGACAGCTAAACACAGAACCAACAACGCTTTAGTTTTATGAGCAGCAGATCATATATAACTGTGGATGACAAAAGACTTTAAGTCGCCATGTTTAAAATTATAAACTCATCAACCAACAAGAGGCACTTGCTTACTTCACAGTATTTTTGAAAGCACCTGTAGGATTTTACAAGTATTTAACCCTTTAAGCCTCTGGGGCTTTCTCATTAAGATAACTATCATGTCTAGTAACACAAGATCATTAGACTTTTTAATTCTCAAACATTTGTATTAATAGCATTTTCCATTATAGAAACTTAAAGTCTGGTACCACATCACATCTTGACAGTACTTCTAATATACTCCAAATAGCCTGATTAGTTGGTGTCTCTATAAGATGAGAGACATAGGTCCTTCGATTTTTTCAGTTGGGCCCAGACTGGAAAAACCAAAGTCCAGGATTTACTGGAAATTTTAGAGACCAGATTGTTTGAAACTTTGATTTTTTGAAAGCCTGTCAAGAATGCCAAGAAGGCTCAAAATCCAAAATATCTGGTTGAAATAAGATTTCTTAAAATCATGACATAACATAGACCAAATTTGATCATTGTTACAAGGTGATTATTCAAATTTTTGAAAAAAGCATATATTTAAATAACCCATAGCTCTTAATAAAAATTCAGCTGTTTTTGAACAATTAGAATTGAACAGACATCAAGAGAACATAATAGATTACTTTAACACATTGCTTTAACAGAGCATCAGAGTTTAATTCTATGTCAAAGAGAAATTGAGCTTTCTGTGATCTTTTGCTGTGAGGTTTCCTTCCTTTACCTTCTTTCATATTGGTGACCATGTTTCTGTGTTTCTGTGTATAAGACATCTTTAAGCATCTTTTGCAGGGCAGGATGAGTGGCAACAAATTCTTTCAGTTTCTGTTTGCTATGAAAAGTCTTAATTTCACCTTCATTCACAAATGAGAGCTTTGCAGGATATAGTATTCTGGGCTGGCAGTTTTTCTCTCTTAGTACCTGGGCTATGTCTCGCCATTCCCTTCTAGCTTGTAGGGTTTCTGATGAGAAGTCTGCTGTGAGTCTAATTGGAGATCCTCTAAGAGTGATCTGACGTTTCTCTCTTGCACCTTTTAGGATCTTTTCTTTATGTTTCACTGTGGTGAGTTTGATTACAACATGTCGTGGTGAGGATCTCTTTTGGTCATGTTTATTAGGGGTTCTATAAGCTTCCTGTACTAAGATGCCTCTGTCCTTCTCCAAACCTGGGAAATTTTCTGCTAGTATCTCACTGAAAATGCCTTCTAATCCTTTCTCCCTCTCCATGCCTTCAGGAACTCCTAGAACCCGAATGTTAGATTTTTTAATAGTATCCTGTAGATTCCCGACAATATTTTTTAGGTTTCTAATTTCTTCTTCTTTTCTTTGGTTTGCCTGTTTCCTTTCCTGTTCTCTGTCTTCTAAGTCTGATATTCTCTCTTCTGCTTCGCCCATTCTGTTTTTAAGGCTCTCTAATGTGTTTGTCATTTGATCTATTGAACTCTTCATTTCATTATGATTTCTAGTCACTATCAGAGTTTCTTGTTCCACTAGTTGTTTCATTTCATTTTGATTCCTCCTTAATATTTCACTTTCACGAGAGAGATTTTCTATCTTGTCCATGAAGGATTTCTGTAGTTCAAGAATTTGTTTTTGAGAACTTCTTAATGTTCTTATCAATTTTTTGAGATCCGCTTCTTGCATTTCTTCGATCTCATCATCTTCATAATCTTGAATTGGGGTGTCTTTTTCATTTGGGGGCGTCATAGTGTCTTCCTTGTTCTTGTTAGCTTGGTTTTTGCGTTTGTTGTTTGGCATGTTGGAGATATTTGGTTTCTTCACTGTGGTGTTTTTTCTTGTTACACTATGGCTCTATATTAAGTGGACTGTCTGCTTTCAGTGGAGCCTTAGAGGCTTGAGATGAGTGTGGACTGAGAGCTGTGTTTGGTTCCTCAGGGTTGAGGGTGTGTCAAGGATGACACTCCCAGTTTAGGTGTGGTAAATCTCTCTTTCTTTTTTTGATTTAAAAGGGAAGGAATTCCGCACAGCTGAACGTAATTGGAGGTAGTTAGCAGGCAAATGATATACCCACAGGAGCCAGAGATCGGAAGCTCTTTCCCAAGGACCACACAGGGAATCTCTGCTGCCCTCAGTGTGGGCTCCAATTCTCCTGCAGTCTCCCACTGGGTTGCCAAGTTAGATGCTAATCTCCTGTTATTTCACCCCTCCCCACAGAGTCAGGTTTTTCTGCTAGGCTCAGGGCTGGTGCAGACCTGAGGTCGCCCTGCTTATGACGTATGTCCAAAATGGCGCCTGCTCTGTCTTGCTCGCCTTTGAGAGGTGAGCGGAGAGAGAGAAACTTGTGTCCGTATCAGTCACTTTTTTAATTTTTTTTCTCTCTCTTCTAGTTAGCCTGGTGAACTTTTCCCCACGGAGTTTCAAGCCTCGTTCCCTCTAGCCTCCTCTTTCTGCTTGCCTGCTGGTATCTCGGGCTATGGAGGTTCGGCTCACCTCGCGTTCCAGCGCTGGTGCGTTGAGTCTGCCGCTGGTGTCCCGAACTTGGGCTCCCACGCTCTCCACGCAGGTCCACTGTGAATCACTAGTTCCGGAAGAGTTTCCTCTGCTGTTTCATCCCCTACTCTTCCTTGACCCTGCAGTATCTCCACTTATATTAAACTTTCTCTCCCCCCGGACTAAGTGTGCTTCCTGCCTATTCCGCCATCTTGCCGCCTCTCTGCAGTGACCATTAATTGAGTGGTGGTTAGTGTTTGAATTGTTAACAGAAAATGAAAACTCATCAAGGAACAGCGTTAAGAAAAAACACAGAGTCTGATTGCATATCAAGGCGTTTCCAATGAGAATAGTTCTGGCCTTAATAAATAGACTCAAGAGCACTGAGATTAAGATTGTTGAGAGTCAATGTTTGTATTAGATTAATTACGCAGTAATTAACAAAAGCTTATTGAATGCCTGTGCTTTGATGAACATTGTGCCTGGATGTGAGACATTATGGAGAGAAAGACATGTCCTTTAAGGGCATGTACTAAATTGGAAATATAGCGAACTAATCCGGTAAGCTTGAGTTACCTTACTTTCCAGAAACTATACTAAAAGGAAATTAGAAACAGGTCATTGGGAAGGCAGATTATAACAAAATAAAAGTGTTAGCAAACTATAAAACTGAACTATTTATAGTAGTCTTAAGCAGACAAGTGCAACTTATAAAATTGAGACAGCATTTGGGAGAAATTCCAGAACTGGTTAACTTGAACAAAGGATCCCCACAAAGAGTTAGCATTTGTAAGTAACTGATACTTTTGAACTTGTACTTCAATTAAGATAGAAAACAGGACACATGGTTAAATGTCTATATATAAAAGGAAGTTATTCTTCCCTATTTTCCTTTCAACCTTGAAAGTTAAACAGTTTCTCCTGGTTCAACTCAATGCACTAGATAATCTGCAAGTCAGTTAAACTAGACCCAGCTGAAGGAAGCATAAATACATTAAAAAAATTAAATGAAAATCAATTTAATTGGTGAGACTACAAATGCTTTTCTTACCTTAACTCTGAGAATACTAAAAGTCTAAAAGTCTTGCAGATACTGAAATGACCCAGTCAAAATAATCAACAATGAAGACATTAACCTCAGAAAGACTTTTTTTTTTTTTTTTACTTTTTGACATTGACAGGCAGAGTGGACAGTGAGAGAGAGAGACAGAGAGAAAGGTCTTCCTTTGCTGTTGGTTCACCCTCCAATGGCTGCCGCGGCTGGCGCGCTGCGGCCGGCGCATCGCGCTGTTCCGAAGGCAGGAGCCAGGTGCTTATCCTGGTCTCCCATGGGGTGCAGGGCCCAAGGACTTGGGCCATCCTCCACTGCACTCCCTGGCCACAGCAGAGAGCTGGCCTGGAAGAGTGGCAACTGGGACAGAATCCGGCGCCCCGACTGGGACTAGAACCCAGTGTGCCGGTGCCGCTAGGTGGAGGATTAGCCTGTTGAGCCACAGCGCCGGCCAGAAAGACTTTCTTGAGTCAGAGTTGTGACACAGTGGTTAGGCACCAACTGCAATGCTGACAATCCATATGAACACCAGTTGAGTCCTGGCAGCTCCTACCCCAATCATTCTCCTTGCTAATGTGCCTAGGAAAACAGAAGATGGTCCAAGTAGTTTCTTTCTTTCTCTCTCTCTCTCTTATCCCCATGCCCCATGTAGCTCTGCCTTTCAAATAAATAAACAGTTTTTAACAACAATGGATAATTGATGACAATAGTGAAATGCCTTCAATTTTTTTTTAAAACGACTATTTCCAGGTGGAATTACACCCATATAAACTAAACATGTGTGATATTTGGAAGATACTTTAGACATGTAAGGTGAGTTGTGTCTCACCAAAATAAAGGAGAAATCTAATAAAGATAAAGAAATGTGCTCAAATAGCAGTTCCACCTAAAAAAATAATAAATGAGAAATCCTTAAGATAGTAGATGGTAAGGAACCATTTCAGGATAAGGCCAGGGCAGCAGGCTGGTCAAGCAACACAGCAAAGCTTGAACAAGGGAACAAAGATAAAATGCAGCTATTATCTTGGTAGTTTTGAGTGTATTTCAAGATGTATTAATTGATAGATATATTAAAAAACAACAAAATGTGGGACTGGTGCTGTGTCATAGCGGATAAAGCCATCTCCTGATCACAAACATCTCATATGGGTGCTTTTGAGTCCCAGCTGCTCCACTTCTGATCCAGCTCCCTGTTAAAACACCTGGGAAAAGCAGGGGAGGATGTTCCAAGTGCTTGGACCTCTGCACCCACATGGGAGACCTGGATGTAGCTCCTGGCTCCTGACTTCAGCTTGGCACAGCATTGGCTGTCGCAGCCATCTGAGGAGTGAACAAGTTAGTGGGAGATTGCTCTCTCTCTCTTTCTCTGTAACTCAAAATAAATAATTGTAACTCTGACTTTCAAAATAAATAAATCTTTAAAATAACAAAAGGACAAAAAACTTGCTAATTTTTGTACAAAACCAAGATTTTATTTAGAAAGGAAAATGTAAATGTAATATACTCCATGACTGTCATGTTTTATAGATAACCATAATAATGATTATTGAATATTTTTTCAAGTTAAAAATTAGAAGGGAAGGGTATATTAAGTGAAAGAAGGGAGAATATCTCATCTTTCATAATAAAAATTAATATATAACATAAATCTTCAACAGAAATATGATTAAGTTATTTATAAATGTAATGCTTTTTTTTTAAAAAAGCCCAATGATTCAAAAAATCATTGTCTGTGGTGAAAATAAATCTGACTGAAGAAGAGTGAGGTGCAGGAGTACTTCTTTCTATTGTAAGCCAGGTTGATGCAATTGTATGCTTGTAACATTTATGAACATAAAGCATAATGAAACAATAATAAATGGAAGCAATTCATATAAGAGAGTAATGAATGGCTCAATACATCAGCACATTAATTAAAAGTGGAAGGATAAACACATCATAGATTGTTCTATAAGACTTTTTTTTTTACCTGTATTATGCATTATCAGTAGCTTGCCCATATTTATGCAGTATTTTCCTCTACACACTAAAGGGCTATATGTAAAAGCCTGTGACTCATTGCCTGGAGACAATTATTTTTCTTTTGAGGTCTCAGGATAAAGTCATTCCATTCTCTAGGCAAATTAGAATGCCTGAGGTTAATATCCTCAAAAACAGTCATGAAATAATGATGGATGGAGGAAGGATTTAAAAGTAATCCAGAGTGTTGCCTAGGCTAAGTTGGGCTGGTCCATTAGTATGTACGTCCCCTCACCACCAGTGATGCTGATTTCCCAGTATGTTCACCCTTACAAGGCCCTTCCTTTGAATTTAAGACGTCTTTGTAAGTGTCTTTAACCAGTAGATGGCAGTAGAAATGGCTTAAGGAAGAACCACCCAGCTGAACCTAGTCAACTCAAGGGATCATGGAAGAAAATAAAGTTACTTTAGTCTACAAATTTTTAATGTTGTATTTCAGGTGATAAGTTGCTGAAACAACAGTTTTTTCCACTGCTTATGTGGGTAACTCCAAGCCGTCTCTACATTATCACTGGAGGATTAAAAGCTCAGTTGCGTGCAATGGCAGCAAACTTTTTAACATGTTCTCTATGAGCTTACTGAATTTATTCTCCTACATTTGTTACTGCAGATCAATTCCCAAATAAGCAATGTAAGGGAAACTATGTAAACAAATCTTTGTTTGAGATGCCACTTAGCAGGGAATTATCAAGATACTGCATTTAGGACAGAATCACAATTTGGTATTTTATAAACTCGTTAATTTGGGAAAAGGTTTGTAAGAAATATGTGGAAGACGAGAAGAAGTTGAAAGCTGTTGTAATAATTTAGATTCAAAATGAAGATGTACTAAAATAAAATAATAAAACCAGGCAGTAGATGTATGGGAAAGCTACCTCAGAATCCTTAAGATTATTATTGTTTTGGATTAGACAAAGAAATCACTATCATATACAACTGAATGGGTGGGTGGAGGATATAGGAGGAGGGTCATGTTTAAGGAGGGGTTTCATATGTTCAAAATTTAATATGCCATGGAGAGAGAGCATGTGGACTAGCTTTAGGAAAATGGTAGGACTTCTTCATATGGTATGCCTAGGTTTGATACCTGGCTCCATCCAGCTCCTGACCCCAGCTTCCTGCTTAGTGTGGAACCCTTCAGACAGTCATAATGACTCAAATATTTTATTTCTACTATCCTCGTGGGAGGACAAAATTGGGTACCCAACTCCCAGCTACCAGTTTCCACTCCTGATTTCCACCCGGCTGTACCCTAGCTGATGCAGGCATTTGGGGACTGAGACAGTATACAGGAGCTATCTCTGTTTATCTGTCTCTTTCTTTTTGTCTTTTTGATTCTCAAATAACTTTTTCTTTTATTTTTAAATATGTTCAGTGAAGCTACGCATGGGGTGTACTTGAGATAATTGTATATTTATGATACATAGGACATATATGATACGTTCCAAAAATTGGCTTGAATAGGTAGGAAATAATAAATTTAAATATAATCAAATTTAAATAACCAAGCAATGATTTTGTAAGGGATATTTTAGCATAATAATAAAGATTAATATATGGTAAATTCCGAGTCACATATTACTTTTACTGGAAATTATGGCCATGGTTCACTAAATGTAACACTAATATAAATGATTTTTGAATTTCTTTTTGATTCTGTACTATACATCAAAAATCCTCAATTAGGCTGTGGTGTCTCAGTTCTAAACCTAGATTATGTCAATAATCTTTCTGTGTATGTTCTGATTCAAAGTAATAATTGTTCTTTATTGATGAACAAATAAAGCTTATATTAGTCCCTAGAAAATATGAAAGTAATCCATAAAATAGATAGCCAAATAGTAACTTCAGGTACACTGGAGAACCCCATGGAATTTGGAGACAGAAGCTTTAAATGTTGTCCTTATAGAGGGTTTGGTAATTTGGCTGAGGACAGCTGTTTCAGATTGCAGGTGAACTAGAATTACCGAAGACGATTCACCTTCTTTTGGAAGAGTGATTAAGGTCCATGTTATGTCACTTTAAAGTATGAATTTCTCTGAGAGAAGCCTCTTCTGAGGATGAAAGTCATCGGTGGAAACAAAGATCCCTGAACTGCCATCTTTCATTCCTGTCTTTCAAATCAGTAAGTCGGGCCACTTCTCTGGAGCAGGTCTAGCTGGCTCAAATCAGTCCGGACATAGACTGATTCTGTAGATCATGACCTTAATTTTGTATAGTTACTTTGAAAAGAATAGACTCTGCCTGAATTTGACTGAGCAACTTCTTTTCATTGAACTGCTTTGATAGCTGCTTCTGTGTCTGTTCTGTATTTTCCACAATAGAAATTCAAGGATCTTTTCTATCTCAATACTGTCAGCCCAAATGACTTCAAGCAGTTTTAGTTCTGCCATCTGTAAGAGATGAATTTGTTCAATCAAGTTAAATCACTGTACAAGCTCAGTCAGTGCACCAGAAAACACTCTAGCTTTACCTTACTGTTCTTATTCCAAGGTTAAATTAGTGTCTAAAGTTTCACATTTTGCCTCAAACAAATCAGTTGTATTATAATAATATATTCAGAAAAATTATTAACTACATTAAGAAGTCCCATGAAATGAACATATTTAGGATTCTGCTAAAAACATTTGAAGATTCATTTTAAATGAAAGAAAATAATACTTCATTTTAAGGTGAGTTTTAATCTACACCCTATGCATGTTTAGGTATTCTATGTTCTACTCTCTGAACACATGCACATATGCACCCCTGCACATCCAAGCACACACAAAGGAGCTTGAAGTCCACTCATCACTACAATTATTTCATATTATTTGCTTTGTTCATCTTATATCAGATCTTTTTCCATATCCATCTTTTTTAAGATTTATTTATTTATTTGAATGGCGGAGATAGGAAAGAGAGAGACAGAGTCAGACAAAGAGAGCTCCATCTACTGATTCATTCCCCAAATGGCCACAACAGCTAAGACTGAGCCAAAGCCAGCTCCAAGAGCTTCATCCAGGTTTCCTATGTGGGTGTCAGGTGCCCAACTACTTGGGCCATCTTCCTCTGTTTTCCCAGGAGCATTAGCAGGGAGCTGAATCAGAAATAGAGCAACAGAAACTTTAATTGGTTCCCATATGGAATGCCAGATTTGCAGATGGAGGCTTGACCTGTTGCACCACAACACAGGCCCCCACATCCAGGTCTCTCTCTGAATCCATTTTCTTCCTCAACTACACAATAATCATGTGTCTTGAACCAGGGGGCTTCTTAGAAAAACCTCTCATGGGGCCAGCACTGTGGCTCACTTGGTTAATCCTCCGCCTGCAGCGCTGGCATCCCATATGGGCACCGGTTCTGTCCTCGGTTGCTCCTCTTCCAGGCCATCTCTCTGCTGTGGCCCGGGAAGGCAGTGGAGGATGGCCCAAGTGCTTGGGCCCCTGCACCCATGTGGGAGACCAGGAAGAAGAACCTGGCTCCTGGCTTCTGATCGGTGCAGCTCCGGCTGTAGTGGCCATTTGGTGGGTGAACCAACATAAGGAAGACCTTTCTCTCTGTCTGTCTCTCTCACTAACTAAAATAATATAACCAAAAAAAAAAAAAAAAAAAAAAAGAAAGAAAGAAAAGAAAAAAATAAGAGAAAAACCTCTCATGATATTTTTGTGGATGATAGAGTAAGACAATGTGTTTTATTTTTTTTTAATTTTATTTATTTATTTATTTGACAGGCAGAGTGGACAGTGAGAGAGCGAGAGACAGAGAGAAAGGTCTTCCTTTACCGTTGGTTCACCCTCCAATGGCCGCCGCGGCTGGTGCATTGCGCTAATCCGATGGCAGGAGCCAGGTGCTTATCCTGGTCTCCATTGAGGGTGCAGGGCCCAAGCACTTGGGCCATCCTCCACTGCACTCCCGGGCCACAGCAGAGAGCTGGCCTGGAAGAGGAGCAACCGGGACAGAATCTGCTGCTCCGACCAGGACTAGAACCTGGTGTGCCGGCGCTGCTAGGCGGAGGATTAGCCTATTGAGCCACGGCGCTGGCCAGACAATGTGTTTTAAAATCGCATGATCCGAATATTTAAGGTAGTCATTAGGAAGTAATCTTGTGAACCTTATATTTCCTTTAAATACATAAAGTATCAGTGATAAAGCTACCAGAAACCAATGAGTTGAGTTGGCATCTGGGATGAAAACTGAATATCTGGGGACAAGGTTTGAGAAAGACACTTTTCATTGTGCCCAGTAAAAATTTTGAAGCTATGGATTTGTGTTATAATGTGTTTTAAAATGTTGAAAATAAATAAGCAAGGGCCAGCGCTGTGGCACAACGGGTTAAAGACCCAGCCTGCAGGGCCAACATCTTATATGGGTGCTGGTTGCATCCTGGCTGCTCCACTTCTGATCCAGCTCTCTGCTTTGGCCTGAGAAAACAGGAGATGACCGAAGTCCTTGGGCCCCAGTATCCGGGAGGGAAGACCCGGAAGAAGCTCCTAGCTCCTGGCTTTGGATCTGCACAGCTCCAGCAGTTGCAGTCATTTGAGGAATGAACCAGTAGGTGAGATATCTATCTGTTTCTCTCCCTTTCTCACTCTGCCTTCAAATAAATAAAATAAATTGTAAAAAATCAAAAGTAAAAACAAAAACTTTAAAATTACTGCTCATTTATTACATGAATACTTCTCTTGTTTTTTAGGATATATCCCAGATATAAGCTGTCTAATGAATTAAATATTGCCCCTATCTGAGTGTGCCTTATAGACTAGTTAGGAAAATATTTAGTAAAAACATCAGATAATTAAATTAAGACATTATTAGTATTAGTACTTCATTAAAAATCAGATTCTGAGAGAAACATAATAAAAGGGAGAGATCCAGAGAAGATCTCACTGAGGCAACTGTACATGATTCATAAGAACTAAGCAGATTAAGAAAGGAATATGTGTTAAATAACCAATGAAGGCTGGCGCCGTGGCTCACTGGGCTAGTCTTCCACCTGGTGCCCGCACCCCGGGTTCTAGTCCCGGTCGGGGTGCTGGATTCTGTCCCGGTTGCTCTGATTCCAGTCCAGCTTTCTGCTGTGGCCCGGGAGTGCAGTGGAGGATGGCCCAGATCCTTGGGCCCTGCACCTGCATGGGAGACCAAGAGAAGCACCTGGCTCCTGGCTTTGGATCGGCGCAGCACACCGGCCACAGTGCTCTGGCCATGGCGGTCATTTGGGGGGTGAACCAACGGAAAAGGAAGACCTCTCTCTCTCTCTCTCTCTCTCTCACTGTCTAACTCTGCCTGTGAAAAAATAAATAAATAAATAAATAAATAACCAATGAAAGAGGCAAGAAACAATCTTAGAAATGTAGATTGAAAGCAAATGATGCAGGACTTTGTAAAGCATGCATTTTCTCTATTTTCTTAAATCAAAAGTAATCTCCAAAGAGGCTTTGGAAGACAACTGACATTGCCATATTTGCATTTCAAACTATCCCCCTGAGTGATATGAAGAGACACTCACTCCTATTTAAGATGCATTATGGTTATAATCTAAGGAAAAGATTTATGAGGATGCAGGGAGCTGAAGAGAACTGGGTTTGAAATACACTGGGAGGTAAAGTAACTAGGACCTGACAATGATGTGTTACAAAATCTGTGTCCACGCCAGTGAATCTGTTTTGTGGGTTCAGCATTTGAGTGGAAGGAGTGGACTGTTGTTAAATGAAAATAGGGAAGACATGAAGAGGGTAGCTTTGGTGGAGGAGAAAGCTTGAATTATATGGGAATTTTGAAATTGTTGCTATCAATTTTTCATAATAAAAAAAAAAATCAGACCAGGCCAGCGCTGAGGCTCACTAGGCTAATCCTCCGCCTGTGGTGCTGGCACCCTGGGTTCTAGTCCTGGTCGGGGTGCCAGATTCTGTCCTCGTTGCTCCTCTTCCAGTCCAGCTCTCTGCTGTGGTCAGGGAAGGCAGTGGAGGATGGCCCAAGTGCTTGTGTCCTGCACTTGCGTGGGAGACCAGGAGGAAGCATCTGGCTCCTGGCTTTGGATCGGTGCAGAGCGCCGGCCGTAGTGGTCATTTGGGGGTGAACCAATGGAAGGAAGACCTTTCTCTCTGTCTCTCTCACTGTCTAACTCTGCCTGTCCAAAAAAAAAAAAAAAAATCAGACGTATTTAACAGGAACAAATTCAACAACAACCAACGTCCCTACTTTTTTTTCCATGCTACAGGAGCAGTAGGTCGTCATTCCACTGTTTTCTGGCATGGACCTAGTCTTCACTCAGTGTTATCTGATACGAAAATAAGCTCAGAGCACAGAAGGAGAGATTCAGACTAGGAAAATTGCCTCCCATATGGCAGGGTAGTGAAAACTGTTAAGGAAAAATGAGGAATATTATCACCTTTATCAGAAAACTGACACACAAAGTGTCTCAAATTCCCAATATCAATTAACCTGTTTGTTCAATGTCATTAGCAATTATCATTTACTAAGCAATTTTCATTGTTCATTTGGAACACTTCTTTATCCTTTTAGAAATCAATTTAGAATTGGCATGTCACTCTGTCCCAGTGGACACCATGGCTAAAACAAGATTAATTTTAATGATCTCTAAACACAATTATTTTTATAAAAATATATGCATATGTATATATATATATATAATCTTCTAAATTGACGTAAAATTGCTGACTATTTTACAAATTGTTCTAGAAAAATAGGTTTCTCATTCCAAATAGCCTTAACACTGAAGCAAGGTCATGTATGAAATTCATAGTAATGATTTAATATTAGTATTTAGATTGATTCTACCCTCCAATAATTTTTTTTTCCACTTACATCTAACTTTTAAAATGATAAAAACTGTTCCTGTACTTCTGGTTGCAGTTTATCCTCAGATTCCCTGTGCTCACATCTCAAGGAAACAAAAGATAGAGAAGTTTCAGTGTCACTGACACTGAATTAAATGGCAGGACTTCAATACCAGTGTTTTAATTTTTCAAATCACATAAAATGAACCGTCTTGGGTCTAAGCTGGAAGTTGCACATTCAGAGGCAATCCCCATTACCCACTACTAGGCGACTATGGTAAGGACCCCAACCACTATTTATATAGAGATATGATTTGCTTTTATATGATTTGTAATTGTAAATCTAAGGATGTTTATTTATAAGCATATACTAAAATAAATTCTGACTTGGTGGATTATTATTCACACTTATTTACACTTAGGGAATGTATATGTTATGAATAATGAGACCTGAGTTGTATTGGATCAAACTGTGTCCACTAATCTGAAAGTACTTGATTTAGTATTTTCAAGTGTCTCAATGAATATACATTTTACAAATGAAGGGTGTTTTTTATTTTGATTTCATCCTATTTTGTTAGGTTTGTCTCTTTCTCTGTGATATGATGGCGCAAGGGGTATCAAAGGCAGATATCCTGGCTCAACACAGGATGTACTAGAATAATGAAATACATCAATAACTTGTTTCTTGATAGATATCTACTACACTTTGCTTTTCCCGGCTAATATCTGGTTATCTCATGTGTCTCATGTTAAATGCCTCCTTCAAAAAGACTGTATCTTTAATAACATCCTGAATTTGATTGCATAATTTCAGTGGGAATTGCAATTGCAAAATTTGTTATTCTGTTATATTAGCTTTGTTTATAATCTTTTCTTCCTCATTAAGAGTATTATGAGTTTGAAGACAAGATGCATATCTTCTTATCATTCAGTCTATGGAATAATTATTTGGAAATACCAAAGCTTAGTTTTTAGTCCTTCCTCTCAGTCCCATAAAAGATTATAACTCCTATGTCGTAAAGCGTAGGCATGGAACTATTTCTTCACAAAGATATCTAAATAAAATTTTTCATTTATGGATTGAATCATCAAAAACTCCTGTTCTGTTCACAGTGACAGCATGTATTGCTATAACCGAACATTCAATAATCTGAGTTCTTGAGTAAACAGGTATAATGAAGGATATATTATCTTTGTTTGCTAGGCACTTATATTTTGGGGTTAATTTATATACCACAGTTTATTTATAGCTATATTGCTATACTATCCTAAGTTTATTTATACAGTTTATTTATAGCTATATTATTTATACAGTTTATTTATAGCTATATTGCTATACTATCCTAAGAATCTAGAAACATGGTCAGCCTACAATGTATAGTATATATAATTGATTGAATGAATTAACATAGTTCTGTTCCTTAGATGAAACTCCTGATATCACTAACTTTGAAAACTGATATTCATATTGCAATATTATTAATATTGCATATAAGTAATATTAGATATTACTATTCTTCAATTAGCAGTATTTATCATACTATTAATCATGAGAGAGCAGGTAATGTGCATTTCATTTTTATCTTGGTTCTCTTTACTCCCCCAAGTTCCACAGGGTAATACAAATGCTTCAAGTGGGTGCAGCAGAAGTGGTTGAGTTTCCATTAGAATGAAGAACCTTAAGCTGGGAATACCTGAATTTTTTCAAGTGACTCCAAGCACAGCTGCGTGGATGCTGTTTTCATCCACAAACAAATCTATCCTCTTCTTTGTATGGAGGCATTGTGTAATTCCTTAGAGCACATGCTATAAAAGTGTATTTAATGTGGCTGGCCCTGTGGTATAATGTGAAAAGCCACTGCTGCAGTGCTGGCATCCCCTGTGGTCGCTGGTTCGAGTCCCAGCTTCTCTGCTTCTGATTCAGCTCTCTGCTATGGCCTGGGAAAGCAGTAGAAGATGGCCCAAGCCCTTAGGTCCCTGAACCGCTGTGGGAGACCCAGAAGAAGCTCCTGGCTCCTGGCTTCAGATTGGCCTGGCTCTGGCCATTGCAGCCATTTGGGGAGTGAACCAGCAGATGGAAGACTCTCTTTCTCTCTCTCTCTCTCTCTCTCTCTCTCTCTCTGCCTCTTTGTAACTCTGCCTTTCAAGTAAAATAAATAAATCTTTAAAAAAAGAAGATATAGAACCAGAAACTCGTCTTTATTTTAAGATTATATAAAATTCTTGATCATATTAAATTTTTGTAGTAGTAGTCACTATATTATCAGATATGAAAGAATTTTCAACATATTTTGTGTGAGACATTAATTAACTATTTATATATTGATAGAGGAGATATTTGGTCAATACCAATTTATCGATTTTTCCCCTAAGCTTCAGTTACATATAGTCAATTTTACCATTTGTTCTGATAGATGAACCATGGCACAAAATCATGTACAATCAATGATCCCCCAGTATCCATGAGGAGTTGTCCCAGGAATTCCTATGAATATCAACACCTGTGGTTTCTCAAGTTCCTGTGATGTCAGCAAGTACACATTGAATTTTTACCTCACAATAAAATAAGATTTCAAATTACAGGCATTTGTGAGGTGAACAAATATGAACAGGGTTTATTTAAAGAGACAAAGCGTATATTCACAAATGAGTTTGGTCACTAAAAATAGAAAATGTCTATCATGAGTGGATCAGAACTCGTGTGGCACCTCCAGCCATGGTCCATATTTAAGAGAGAAAGAAACAGAGGGAGGGAGAGAGGGAAAGAGAGAGAGAGAGAGAGAGAGAGAGAGAGATCCCCTTGTTTGTTGGGCTCTTTTATGAAGTACAAACATAAAACCCCCAGGAATTTTATGTCACCTCCACATGGAGCTTAATATCCATATTTTCATTGCATTCCTCCTCTAATTCTTGGATAAACTATGTGCATCCTGGGAAAGAGGGCATGTTGATTGACAGGTTGGGATAGCATTACATAGTGACTTTTCAAGGACTTTCAGGTCAGGCAGGCCTAAACAAGATGTCTAATTCCACTACATCATTCCTCTGCACTTAGGCTTTGTGTTCTTCATGTTAAAGAGGCTGCTGAAGGATGATGATACATCTTCTAGAGCTACTGCCTGCTGATCAGAGTTGTAGGCCTTCTCTATCTTGGGTATGGAAATCTCAACCTACTACTTTTAATGGATCTGTCTCTTGACAGACTTTCAGTACTTACTGCCAATGGTTGTGGCACCTGTTTGATTATCACTACTTTGAAAATCTGTTGAACTCTGAAATAAAAAATAATGTCAATTAGGATGAGCATAATTGGAAAAAGACAATTTGTATGTGGGATCTCTTTCAGGAAATGAAGAATATATACTCTTGTTTCCAAAATAGTGGAAACTGATACATGTTTCTTGCCCAGATTATAAAACCTTTTAGCCTTTGTATAAGACTGTACAATGTCTATTTTAGAACATATTGCTGCTAGTGGAAATGTAACAGATTTTATAATTCTGTAACATGCTCCACCTCTCTCTATCAGTATATATTCTATGGTTTGTGTGTCATTCATGACTGTATTAGCTAAAGCATCCACACACTTGAATAATTGTAGTAAAATCTGACCAGTAATCTGGGCTAGACTACAACAGATAAATTTTTAAAAGTGGCTTCATGAGGTATAGAAGGATTTTGCTTACTATGGTAGAGAAAAACACTATGGAGATTTCCTGCCAATAGCAGATTCCTGGGAGAATCTGAAAAGGTAGGTAAAACATAACTGCTACAGAGTGCAACAGCTTTGCTATGAGAAAATAAATGGTTTTGTTTATCTTTTATGTTTGACAGGTATTTGAGGTCTCAATTGACTTACAAAAGTATAAAGACTTATCTCCTGTGGGTACCTATAAAGACTCAAGAGGTAAAAATTTAATTCTTGGGGCCAGCCTGTGACATACCAGGTAAGGTCTCGACCTGCAATGCGGACAATCCACATTGGTATGGATCCCAGTTGCTCCACTTCCAATCCAATTCCCTGCTAATTGCCGGGAAGGACAGCAGAAGAGGGACCAGGTGTTTGGGCCCCTGTCATTCATGTGGGAGACCCAGATAAAGCTCCTGGCTCTTGGCTTCAGCCAAGTCCAGCCCTGGACATTACAGCCATCTCAGAAGTAAACCAGTGGATGGAAGACTCTCTCTCTTTCTCTCTCTCTTTCTGGCTCTCCCTCTCTCACTGTGATTCTGACTTTCAAATAAAAAAAAAATCTTTAAAATAAGTTTGACTCTTGGCAAATGTATTCAGATTGGGTATTTTAATTTAATTGCAGCAGCAGAGCTAAGTAACACCTGGTTTCTTATATTCAGTCTGTAATTTGTAGCAGACAGTGCTTCTTCATGAAAAAAAGCCATGATTTCCTTCATGAAACTACTGCCATCAGCAAATCACTTGACATCTGGATTTTCCATCGGCTTATCTCACAGTTTAAGCCTACTGGAATATACCTACTCTATCAGAAAGTTCATTTTTTTATACTTTGATATCTTCTGTTCACATCCATCCATGACAGCACAGTGCTCAGAGCCAACCTGTCTTAGAGTGGGCATTAACTCACCGCAATGGTACTCATGTGACATAGGCAGATAGCCAAGAGCTGGCACTCTGTCTACATTACCGTTTACGTTCCCTTAACACCAATAGTCTATTACAGTGGCTGTCCCAGTGCTATTAGTTTTGGAAACAAAAGCACCCAGATTTACATTGCAAAAAAATTTGCACTAATAATTTCAGTCTCATGGTTGGCTCACCAATTATGATGTAGGCACAGGATAGCGTTTGTCTCTGGTTTTCAGACTCCTGCTGGAATTTTTACCATTGCCTCTCCTGTTGTGTAGTTTGCCAACTGTAGATCTTGAGACATTTCAGTGGCCAGAATGACACAAACAGACTTCATATTTATTTTTTGTTCCATTTCTTTGGACAACCCTGATTAATACTTATAGGAACGAACAAAGCAGGGCACTGGAAAGAGTACAAGAAATGTTAGCGTAGAGAAGCAGAAATGAACATTCTGTAGAAAGTGTGCCATTCATGAATCAACCTGGGACATTCCAACGTAAAAAAGAATATGAGAATCAACATAGCTGGCTAAACAATCCTTGCAAATGCTACTCCAGAACATCTTCACCTTTAGTAAATCAAGAAGTTTAGAAAAATATTTCAACAATTCATCTTGTGACTCATTTGGAGAATCATTCATTTAGACATTTGGGGTCAAATTTCCTTTGAGTAAATTGATAATATAGTGAATTGTATTTCAATTCACCATGATTTGTTGATTTTTCTACTAATTAGCTAAGATTAGAAAAAAATAGGATATTTTCAGTCAAGAATTAGATTTGATGGCCTCTGGAGAATAACAAGTTTTTTCTACTTATGAATAAAGACTATAAAAACTCAAGATTACTAACATATATGGAAAAGGGATAAAATAGAAATAAACAGTACAGAAGTCATTCAAACAGCTACCACTGTCTTTAATAATCAGTTTAACTTTGAACAGTGTGTCTAGTAGTGGGCATTCAGAGATCAACAAATTATCTATGAAAGAAACTGAAGTCCATACAGGAAAATTCTGTGGAAAAAATAAATTTGCAGGAATATGTAAGAATTGCATAGCTAGAATTACTTAAATTACAGAGTGAAAGGTTTTATTTCCATTCTCCTATAAATGAGAAGACTTTAAATTATTTTTATTTATACCTGTATTTGAATATTATTCTCAAAAAGAGTCAAAATGCATATGGAAGTATGTGAGATTTAACTGTTATACAGGGGTATTTCTTATCACACTTTTTTTTTTTACCATTTTGCTATTGTTTATTTTTGTGTTTCTGTTTATTGTTTTCTTATTCCTTTAGAAATAATTGTGATTTACTGCTTCATTTCATAATGCTGTATTTCTACATTATGTTCCTTTATTTGAACAATATGATATTCTATGGAACTGTTAAAATTCAAAATTTTTCTTACATGAGTAAAGAAATAATATTGAAGTATTTTTTCCTTGTATGTTTTGCTAAGCTATGCCTTGTTTTCTTTCAATAATATTTAAGAATTTGAAAGCCAGAGTGACAGAGAGAGGGAAGAAGAGACAGAGAGAGCCCTTCCATGTGCTGGACCACTCCCTAAATGCAAGCCACAGCCAGGAAGAGGTGAGGCTGAGCCAGGAGCCAGGAGTTCCATGTGGGTCTCCTACGTGGATGTCAGGAAACAAGGGTCTCCTACGTGGATGTCAGGAAACAAGGCATGTGGGTCTTCATCTGCTACCTCCTAGACACATTATCATGATGCTGGATAAAAAGTACAGATTAGCTATAACTTGAACCAGGCACTTTGATGTGGGATGCTGTTGTCCCAAATGGCAGCTTAACCTACTTTGCCACAATACCCTCCCGATCCCTGTATTTAAATGTGAAAATATCAAACACATTTTGCACATTGAACATTGAATTTCATTGACTTGGAATCCAGGTTATCAAGCAATACATATGAATAAATAACACTGACAAAAATCCAAGTTAGAAAGTAAGTAGGTGATATTTTGACTCTTGTCCTGCCTTCTGTAACTGTAGTGTTCACTGTTTTTGTTTTTCAGTATGAATTTTTCATACTGAGTCAAGTTCAGCAATCTGTTTTAATCAGCAGTTCCCAGATGATTAGGCTTTTGGTTGACTTCGCATTTTTATTTTGGTGAAGTACCCAGGGAATGTTCTATTCTCCCTAAAAGAGTATAATGTTGATTTCTTTTCACATTCTTTTCTTTCTGTGATATAATATTTAGTATAAGCTTTATTAAAGGGAAGAATTTATTGATCTCCAAACACCAGAAAAATTATATTTTCTGTGGACATGGGATTTCAAACATCAGTATCAGAAAGTTCATTTTTTTGTACTTTGATATTTTCTGTTCACATTCTCTCTATATTTTGTCGATTTCATTCCTTTAAAAATGGTATAACCTAGAAGATAGAAAATCTGCAGATCTATGGCTGAACATTAAAGGATGGGCTAATTTCTGTATATTGCACATATAATAATATGTGTATACATGTAAATAATACCTCTTTCTTGGGGAGGGAACCAATAATTTTTGTAAGTTTTTCCAGGAGTGCATGATAAAATGACAGTATTAGTAGCCAGTATGTGGTGCAGCAATTTATGTTGCCACTTGTTAGGTTTGTTGGAGTTCTGGTTGCTCTGAATCTAATTCAGATTTCTGCTTACACATCTGGGGAGGCAGGAGATGCTAGCCTGAGCACTCAAGTCCCTGCAACCCATGTCAGAGACCCAGAAGGAGTTCCCGGCTCCTGGTTCCTGACAACTGGCTTTGGCAAGGCTTACGCTTTGCTGTTGTGGGCATTTGGGGAGTGAACCAGCTGATGGAAGATCTCTTCCTCTCCCACTCTCTCTGTTACTCTCTTTAAAATAAATAAATAAATCTGAAAAAAGCAGGAGCAGGAAGGGCGGGAGCATGGCAGGAGGTAAGGTGGGAAGATTCACTCTGCTCCTGTACATATGAAATACGTGAAATTTGTTCCTCTTATATAAATAAAAAATTTAAAAAGAAAAAAAATGACGTTATTAAAAACTCAACAGTTTTAAAAATTTTAGGAACATTTACATTATTTACCATAAAGGGGCTGGTGCTGTGGTATAGCGGGTGAAGCCGCAGCCTACAGTGCCAGCATCCCATATGGGCACCGGTTTGAATCCCGGCTATCCACTTCCCATCCAGCTCTTTTCTATGGCCTGGGAAAGCACTGGAAGATGGCCCAATTCTTGGGCCCCTGCACCCATGTGGGAGACCTGGAAGAAGCTCCTGGCTCCTGGTTTTAGATCAGCCGAGCTCTGGCAGTTGTGGCCATCTGGGGAGTGAACCAGGGGATGGAAGACCTCTCTCTCTTTGCCTCCCTCTCTCTCTCTCTGTGTAACTTTGACTTTCAAATAAATAAATAAATCCTAAAAAAACATTATTTACCATCAAATTTAAGAATTTGAATGTCATATTTTGCTGTTTAAAAATTTGATACAAATTTGACGTCATAATTTTAATTTTTAATAATTTTCCTTTCTTAAAATTTTTAGAGTACATATTAATATATTGTGACAAATAAATATCATTTGTCATGTCTATGTGCAAAAACTATTGTCCATATCAAGTATAAATGTTGTCTTCTTGAATAATTGTTCTTACAAGTGAAGTTTTGTTTTATATTTAATTTTATTTGAATATTGTATGTATTGAATAGAAGTATTAATAGTTGTTCATGAAAATGTTACAAAAATATAATTATTATGTATTAATGTATTACTTGGTTATATAATTCATATATTGGTTATAAATTGAGAAAATTATTGCTGAAGGAAGTTTATTTCTATATGTTTACTTATTCTTGTGAGAATAGATCATGCTAAAAATCAGATATGTCTTACTGATGGCATGTATTTTTTCCATCATGGATTTAATTAAGAATTTAAGTGATAAAGTTCAAGCACACCATGGATCAGGTTTCCCAAACTTCTATAGTTACACTGATATCTTTATATTGGCTGACAACTGGGAAGATGACCTTGCTAACTTTTCTTCTACTGCACCCTCCATCATTGTGTTTATTATGGTCTTCTGTTATCTTCATGGTGATGTACAAGTGCCTTGTAATTCCTGATTCGCAGATACTCAATAAGTATGTGGTGATTTTGTATATTTTAATATCTGGAATCTATTTTTAATATTTAGAAGGAGCTTATATTAGGCTTGTTGCCTTTTATGATGTATTCATGTCAAATCTGTTTTATTTGGTCCAAATGAACAAAAAATACCTGTATCAAACCTGAAATGACTCTGTTGGTTTACTAAATTAACCTAAATTAATTTATACATTATTCCACATGCAAAATGATTCAAGAAAAATTAACTTTTGTAATTGAATAAACTAAGATCTTTAATAATTTTCATATTCTTAAATAAAAGTATAAAAGTACAACCCATTATGTTATAAACTATTCATCATAAACTTACTGTTTCAATAGTGCAATAAACTTTTATACACATACTTTTTTTCTCAATTTGAAGAAAACCAATCAAAGTCTTTTCAACATTAATCCCTAATCCTCTAGACACTTCTGACAACTCATTATATTGTAACATAGAAACAGTACAGTCATTTTAATTATTTCTAAACCTACTGAGTACTCTTACAATTATTTTTAAATAAGCCACATGACAGTGTAACAATTGTATTGAGAAATGAAGATTCATTAGTTTGAGTGAATGAAATTGTTTATCTGTGGACTTGTTTTTGTCTTCAGGGAGTCTCAGTAAAGAAATATGGAAAATTCCCAAATATTTCAGAGCATTCATAAAATATATGTAGCTATACAGTAGTATAAACATTTTTCATATCCATTAATAAATTTCAATATCATTTTTAGTTTCTGAAAATATGGATTGTGTATTTGCAAGTACAAACAGGATTTCATTCACTTCTAAAGCAATCTATGTTCAGGAGACTATACTTCCTTCATGTATTGGTATGTTATTTGGATGCATTATTTATGATATATAGTTGTCTATTTATAATAAAAATAGACTTCCACAGATGCAAAAAATACTCATTTGTGAAAAGACAGTGGTTCATTTTAATTTTTGTGACATTATAGAGAAAAAATTCAATAAAAACAAAATAATATTAAATTTCCAGTACTTATGAGACAGAAGATTGATGGTATTGAAGATGATGGCTTTGAAGCATGTGGTAATAACATATATATTCATTCTATTTTGTACAATTTTCACTCTAGATGATGCGGATACACTCCTCTAGCATAGATTAGCATTCATGTACAGTTACTGTTGAATCACTGGTTGTAGTGACTATTGGACAGAGAAGGGCTCTGTTGGTTTTAGAATTAGTACTTCATGCATTATTGATTATACTAATTGAATCAAATTCTAGATGAGACTATTTAAGGAAGATTCTTGGACCAGAGTTGTGTCATAGCCTGTGAAGTCAGTGCCTGCGCTGCTGGGATGCCAGCAGCTCCACATCCATCTCCCTGCTAATACCTCAGAAAAGCAATGGAAGAAGGCCCAGGTGTCTGGGCCCCTAACACCCATGTGGGAAACTCAAATGAAGCTCTTGGGTCCTGGCCCAGTGCTGGCCATTGCTACCACCTGGAGAGTGAACCCACAGATGAAGATATCTCTCTTTATCTGCCTTTCCCTCTGTTACTCTGTTTTTCAAAACAAATACATAATTTTTAAAATCTTTTCAAACAAATATGATGTTTTAAAATACAATTTTAATATGCTTTTAAATACAATTCTCAACAATGAGGTTTGTTCTGAAGGCTTAGGTTAAGTCTTTATGCTAGATAAGATTATCCTCAATGTGAAGACTAAGAATTTAGGGATCATAAAAACAGGATAGATTCATGAACTTTTTCTTTACATTGCTGGAAAAAGTGATCATGTTATAGGCCTTCGCTTTCTTTTTAATGAAAGAAAAATGTTAATTCAGCATCCATTTTACATGAAGAATTGAGTAAGAACTTTTGCAAAGTTTATCAATATATCAGAAAACAGATTTATTTTATTTGAAGTACTCACGGCCCAGTTAAGTTGTCATGGTAATGCTGTTCCCTACCTCATGTTAGCTACCCAGATATTTGCTAAAGATGTCAAAATTTCTTGTACTTTTGAAAAATAAATTCCTGGTCACATATCCTTAAGAACTGTACCCAGTAAACTTTTCAAATTTTCTGTACAGTTAATTGAATGTAACTGATTGTTCCTTTATTCCCATTACAAGTTTCTCTCACACATTCCCCAAGTGGACATTCACAGAATGAGGCAACATACCAAGAAAAGGAATAACAGAGTGTGTGTAAACCTAAAGCCAGATACCAATAAAACTAACTTTTGAATCGATTTCTCTGTCACTATAGTATTGTTCTGTGTTGATCTCTCTTTAGGAGCAAAGCCTAGGAGAAAGGTAAACAACAGGAGAATAAGCTTAATTCTACTTTATCCAACTACAGTGAGATGAAGAGACATGATTCAGTGGAAATTGTACAGGATTTGGGGTTAGAAATCCCCGTCTGAATCTAAATCCTAAAAGTCACTGCTTTTAAGAGTCTTGATTGCAAACTTCTAAACAATACTAGGTTTGTGAGTCATTTTAACCATGTGAACACAAACATGATTACTTACATTAAGTTATAGCAAATTTGAGGAAAGAAACTGCAATTTTTCAAAGGAATAGACAGTATTGATCAGTAAACGATCAATAAGTGAAGAAAAAAGGCATATGGATTTCTGAAGCTTCATTCAAATAACATTGATCTAAATTTGTATGTACTCATTCTATGAATGTCTCATAAATTATTGAGCAAGACTGTATGGTTGACTCGATTTGTATTTATACTGCTTATTTAGCTGTATTTAGATGAATAAAATTTAAAATTCACTTCACATGTAATACACAAAAGTCTTCTGAGGTTATTTTTATAAAAAAATACATAATGCGTTCAAAACCTCTGAACGAGGTCCACTATGTTTGGTTTATTGATCACTCAGCAAACAAGTCTCTTTTAACACGTACAAAAGTCCAAACACAACTCAATTTAACATGATTCCAAAATTTCGACCGTGTCACTTTACTTCAATAATGACTGCTAATTTTTTTCATATCTCCCTTTATCCATGTCCCTGCTGTTTCATTCATTCAGGCTACTAGAACAAAGAACTGCAAACTCATGGCTTATAAAAAAAGTAAAGTTTATTTCTCATAGTAATGGTGTATCAGAAGTCCAAGGTTAGGTGGCAAAAGATTGAGTGGGGTGAACTACTTCCAAGTTCATGGATAGTCATCTTTTCATGGTGTCCTCACATAAGGAAGTGACAAATGAGTTTTATATGTCACATTTGAAAGGACACTCAATCCCATTCATGAAGACTTTGTCCTGAAGACCCAACTCCTAGAGACCCTGTCTCACAGCACCATCACCTTGAGGATTAGGTTGTATCATGTGAATTCAGGACAGGGACACATTCAGTGATAGCATCCTTGGACACCATGACTTTGACTCTCTTTCCCTTTAAAGCTGGAGTCTGTGGACTGACTATTTAATACCTAAATAAAAGCATTTTGAATGAATTTTGAGAACTGTAGATGACAACCATAATGAACACAGGAGATTGAAATGTTCTTTTGCACTGGTAATTGACTTATTTAGATGATGCAAACTCTTCTTTCTCCATGTTCATAAGAATGGACTGGGGAGATGAGAGTTCCTAATCTTCTTAGACACTCTGGCTCCTGCTGATCTATATATACAACTGACAATTCATCCTCAGACCTGAAGAACTGCCAAAAAAAATGTAGAATCATGAGTAAATACTAAATATTTTGTGCTTTGACCTGCTTATGGTCATGAAATCTTACTATGCAGAATAAGATAACTGATACGGAAATTAGAAGAGAGGTACTTCATAAGAAAATTTCTGTATATAATGACATTTGATTTGGAAGATTGGTAAAGACTGGGAAACAATGAGGAAACTCCAAGAAGACTGGTAGTTGATAAGAAATCTGTTAGGAGATGCTGGAAATGTACTGAGGAGAGAGCCAACAAGACAAAACTATGGTTTTTTCAGGATACTGCAAGAAATTTGGTGCAAAAATGACATTTCAAAGATAAATATACTTTATAACAAAGAATATTTGAAATCCATGACCAGTTTTTTCATCTACATATTTTTATAAACTTCTTTGGGCATTTCAAACATTTTTAACTAAAATAAATTTATCTTTTGATTTTTTTCTACTGATTTTTGAAGCAACCTCATATAAAGAATGAAACAATCAAATATAGTCAAAATAGTTCCCTGTTGGAAACATGAAGTTAGAAAAATGAATCTAATGGACTTG
Source organism: Lepus europaeus (assembly GCF_033115175.1). Lineage (NCBI taxonomy): Eukaryota > Metazoa > Chordata > Mammalia > Lagomorpha > Leporidae > Lepus > Lepus europaeus. The sequence continues at coordinate 62,929,370 of NC_084829.1, read as the reverse complement.
TATACTTGGCTAAGACAATTTCTTGGCATAATATTGAAATTGTAGATTATCTTCTCTTTGACACATGTGATCAAGTATGAGAATAGATAAAGCAGCTGAAGAAAGCAGTTTTCAAGCAGAATGTAGAGGAAATATAGAGGATTCAGAGTTTGCCTGATTAGAGGGCAAAAGTCTTTTTGTGTCTTCACTCTATTGAAAGCAAAATATTCTTAGGTAAAGAATCACCAGATAAAGATCAAATTAAGGGAGTGGTAATACTTTTTTTTTATTATTAATATAAAGAGAACAGATTTTATATAGTTCAGAGATATGGTTCTTTTTTTTTTTTATTTTTGACAGGCAGAGTGGACAGTGAGAGAGAGAGAGAGAGAGAGAGAAAGGTCTTCCTTCACCTTTGGTTCACCCTCCAATGGCTGCCGCGGCTGGCACGCTGCGGCCGGCGCACCGCGCTGATCCCAAGACAGGAGCCAGGTGCTTTTCCTGGTCTCCCATGGGGTGCAGGGCCCAAGCACTTGGGCCATCCTCCCCTGCACTCCTGGGCCACAGCAGAGAGCTGGCCTGGAAAAGGGGCAACTGGGACAGAATCTGGCGCCCCGACAGGGACTAGAACCTGGTGTGCCGGCGCCGCTAGGTGGAGGATTAGCCTGTTGAGCCACGGCGCCGGCCAGGTAATACTTCTTGCTTAAGCTTCTTTTTATTTTATTTTATTTTATTTTTATTATTATTATTTTTTAATTTGAAGACAGACTGATAGAGAGAGAGAGGGAAAGCTCACATTACTGATTTTGTCCCCTAATTCCTGCAATGGCCAAACCTGGAGCCAGCAACTCAGTTCACATCTCTCATGTGGGTAGCATGAACCCAAATATTTTGTGCTATCACTGAATTCTTTGAGTCTGCATTAACAAGAAACTGGAACCAGGAGTCAAAGTAAGATATTGAACACAGATACTCTGATGTAGAACATGGGAGAATTAACTGGTGTCATAGCCACTAGACAAACATCACACTTATTTTTTAATATCTTTAAAAGATTTATTAGGAGTATCATGAAACTCTAGGTTAGGGAAACATGTTTCTGGGTACCTTAACTGTTATCTGATCATAATCTCACACTTGGATGAAACTAAAAGGAGGTATGTCTTGAAATAATTTATCTGTATGGCACTTAAGAATCATATATTCAGTTTGGAAAAAAAATAAAGGAAAAATGATGTAGATAATAGAAAATCACAGATAGATGATAGATACAGCTAAAAGTTCTCATTTTACATAAGAAATGGGTTGGAGTGGCTTAGCGGGTAAAGCCACTGCCTGCAGTGCTAGCATTCCAAATGGACACTAATTTGAGTCCCAGCTGCTCCACTTCTGTTCCACCTCTCTGCTGTAGCTGGGAAAGCAGGATAAGATGGTTCAACTCCTTGGGCCCCTGAACCCGTGTGGAAGACCCAGAATAAGCTTTTGGCTCCTGTCTTTGGGGATTGGCACAGCCTTGGCCATTGTGGCCATCTGGGGAGTGAACCAGCAGATGGAAGATATCCTTATCTCTCTCTGCTTCTGCCTCTCTGTAACTCTGCCTTTCAAATAAATAAATAAATCTTTTAAAAAAAATGGAAATAGATGAAATAGAAACTAGGTTATGATTAAATCTTAGGATAAGCCTGGAGCGATTTTTTTTCTTTTTTTAATTTTATTATTATTATTATTATTATTATTATTATTATTTTGACAGGCAGAGTGGACAAGGAGAGAGAGAGAGAGAGAGAGAGAGAGAGAGAGAGAGAATCTTCCTTTTCCGTTGGTTCACCCCCCCCCCAGGGGGCCACTTGCGGCTGGTGCGCTGCAGCTGGCGCATCACACTGATCCGAAGCCAGGAGCCAGGTGCTTCCTCCTGGTCTCCCATGCGGGTGCAGGGCTCAAGGACCTGGGCCATCCTCCACTGCACTCCCAGGCCACAGCAGAGAGCTGGCCTGGAAGAGGGGCAACCGGGACGGAATCCGGCGCCCTGACTGGGACTAGAACCTGGTGTGCCAGTGCCGCAGGTGGAGGATTAGCCTATTGAGCAGTGGCCGCCGGCCTTTTTTCTTTTTTTTTTAAAGAGTTTTATTTATTTTATTTGAGATGTAGAGTTACAGACAGTGAGAGGAAGAGAAAAAGGTCTTCCTTCCAAGGTTCACTCCCCAGATGGTGGCAATGGTTGGAGCTGCAAAGACCTGAAGCCAGCAGCCAAGCGATTCCTCCTGGACTCCCATGTGGGTGCAGGGGGACTCGGGCCATCTTCTACTGCTTTCCCAGGATATAGCAAAGAGCTGGACTGGAAATGGAGCAGCTGGGACTAGAACCAGAGCCCACATGGGATGCCAGCACCACAGGCGGAGGATTAATCTACTGTGCCAAAGTGCTGGCCCCATTTTCTTTTTTTTAAATATATATTTTATTTCTTTGGAATGCACATTTACAGACAATGGGAGGGAGAGATAGAGTTAGAGAGAAATCTTGTATTTGATGGCTCACTCCCCAAATGGCTGCAACAGACAGTGCTGGGTCAGACCCAACCCTGGAGCCAGGAGCTTCTAGGTCTCCCATGTGGGTTCAACCTGTTAACGCTCAAACACCATCCTGGAGTAAGGTATATTCCAAATGTCTTTTGCTGTGTAACAAATTGCCCTAAAGCTTCGAAGCTTAAAACCACCATTTTTTTTGTTGTTGTTGTTGTTCATCATTTTGTGGGGCAGAAGTTTGCAAGTTCTCACTTACGGTCTCCTATGCAATTAAAGTAAAATGTTAGCTGTGGTAAAAACTACACAAATTTCTACATGCAAGATGATTCTCATGTTTACCTGGGTGTTTATATTCATTGTCATTTGGAGTTCATCTGGCACAGCCTGCTTAAATGCCAACAGTTGGTCCTTCAAATACGGAAGCTTCAGGGTTTTAGATTTGTCCAAGGGAGGCTTGCTTTCCTGCCACTCTTGCAGTTATAGTCTCACCTCTAGTATTCTCAAGTTCATGGTAATATATAAGTACTCACTGTTTCTTCTATTTAGCTGTCTTTTCCACAGATGTGTGTCCAGGGGAATGTCTCTCATATTCTCTTTTGTTCTTTAGTCAAATTTTGCTTCATCAGAGAAGACCTGGTCATTTAAGGGAAAGGAAAGAAGGAGGGAAGAGGCTGGGAGGCGAGTAGGCAGAAAGGATGAAGGAAAAGAGGACAAACATGAGTCAAAAGCATACCTCTGGATTAAAGGAATTTGAATGAATTTTCTTCAGGGCTTATGTAAAACAAAGTAGAGTAGGTGAAAGTTTTTCCCATACATTAGCAGACACGTCCTACAAGTTATGTTGCTTTGTGAATACTTCAGTGTCTAGGGTGGCTACTATATAATCATGAACAATTCATTTTCTTGAAGTAGCCTCCAACATTTATTTGAACAAAATATTAATAACATTTTAATTCAAAAATATAAAAATAATTATATATAAATTACATGTAAAACAGTTACACTAAAACATGTTTACATGTATAACTCCATTTATTTTTATCAAATAAGAATATGTATAATTCATTTATTGTTAGAAATAAAAATGAAATTTTCTCTGCAGTATGATTTTACTTTTCTAAACAGCATTCTCTTTCATGAAAAGATTAATGGAATCTATCACACACTGCAGGACTATGTATAACACAAATGATTTACATTTAATTTGCTATTTGCAAAATACAGAGATAAAAGTAGGGCAAGTATTCAAATAGAATTTCAGTTTCAGGTTATACTAAATAGGAATCTTAATTTGACAAAACTCTAGAATATCCAGCAATACTTGCCTTCTCTATAAACTCACATGTGGAGGTAAGGTTTCATTTATTCTATTTTTCAATAGTATAAATCCTTGGGGCATTATTATACTATCATGATTCTTCTTTTGATAAACAAAGTCTGCATTACTTCTGTTATAAGGATCATCTTAGAATCAATAAGTAACATTCCAGATTCATTGTTCGCATCAGCAGGCTTCCTTTCTCTTCTCTTACCCCGTCTTTGCTGTACAACACCATCAGACTTTGCCACTAAACCTTTAGCATCAGGTTTCCCTAGCAACACGAGGCTTTTTTCTTTCTCCCATTGCCAGTATCTGAATTTTTTTAAAAATTCTATTTGTAATTATCTCTGAAACACAAGAAAGCATTCAGACTGAGACATATGAAGTTAACAATGATAATGGTGAGTTACAAATGAAATTGGAAATAATTAAATTGCGGAGAAGTATCTTGCTTATGGATTTGTATAAATCTCCAGATGGTGGCTTGTTGTATTCATCTCCAGATTAGCTAAATAAAGGCCAGGCCTTATGTCAGTCTGCACATGGCTCTAATGAGTTTACCTTTATACTGCAAGAGGTTAGGGCTTTTAATGCTACGTTTCAGAAGCCACATACAAAAGCAGATTTATTGGATCAGCATTCTGAGAAACAAAACGATACACACTAGGCATGTCCAGACATTAACGGTAATCAGAAGCTTCCCAGGGTTGCAAGCTTCCTTGACTAACGGTTGAAAATCAGGGGTAAGTTATACTTGATTTCACCTAGAAATTAATTTTCTATTACAAGATAATAGTACTACCTAGCTGAATCCAACTATAGGGATCTCTAAGGGTCATCACAAGTGATTCTTCAACCAAGTACTTTTACCTTTCTCTACAAAACCTTTTACAAAATTGTCTCTATTATATATTTAAGGATATTATATACTTACATACGTTCATTTGAATCTGCAAACATGGTAATTTTCACTTCCTCTGAGAAATAGACCTAGGGGACAGTGAAGGAATCATTTATCATAAAGTAGCTGTTGTTCAGAATTCTCAATTCTGTTGTCCACCACCACAGATTGTGCCTTGGATGTCAATTGCAATACAAACTGTTTGCAAAAGGTTTTGGCCATGAATTTGTAAATACTTATCCCAGTTTTTTCAGAAAGGCCTTTTAGTCTCATGTTAATGCTCACCAGTTTTTCCTCTTTATTGATTTTCTAAAGGTATGCTTTCCTTTTACAGCAGTCGTTAATCTTTTCTTCTAATTTTTAAGATATAGTTTGTTTTAAGTAACTTTAGTGAGACAAATTCTTGTTACAAAGAAATTGTCTAGGCACTTCAAAGGTCAATCACTCTTACTTTATTAATATCCTACCATTTTTTTTTATTTGAAAGTCAGAGTTACACAGTGAGAGAAGGAGAGACAGAGAGAGAGAGAGAGAACGCAAGAGAGACAGGTCTTCCATCTGCTGGTTCACTCCCTAGATGGCCACAATGGCCAGAGCTGCACCGATTCGAAGCTAGGAGCCAGGAGCTTCTTCTGAGTCTCCCACACAGGTGCAGGGGCCCAATCTCTTGGGCCATCTTCTACTGCTTTCCCAGACCATAGCAGAGAGCTAGATCAGAAGTGGAGCAGCCAGGGCTCAAAGTGGCACCCATTTGGGATGCCAGCACTGCAGGCAGTGGCTTCACTGACTATACCACAGCGCAGACCCTAATATCCTACTAATCTTATTTTTTTACCTTAATGTTTACAGCAATAGGTTTTATTACTACTGTTTAGTCTTACAATTTTAATTAATTTAAATATTGTTAATTAAATATTTCAGAAATTGTGTCTTTACATAATTTGTAATTACCTTATATGCAATAATAAATGAGAGATTATTTCATTGTTATTATTTATTTATTTATTTTTAATAGGAAAAATGAAAGTTCTGTATGTCTGTTATGTACCACACCTTTTGAAATAAAGATGCATTTGGGAATGGCTAAATCAAGCTGATTAGCATATGTATTACTTAACACGTTTATTTTTTGTGGTTATAACATTCAAAATCTCAACTTTTGGCCATTTTCAAGAATGCAATATACTGTTATTAAATATGTCAATAGATCTCTTGAACATATGTTCTTTCTTAAATTGAGTTGATTTTATTTTAAAAATGAATCAAATTATATTACATTTTGTTTTGTAGACAAAAATGAACATATGTCTGTCTACCATGCTTCCTAGAATTTATTAAATGATGAATTTCATATAATGCATATGATGATTATATTGATGCATAGGTCTAATTTTGCAATATATTATTATACCAAAATGATATTACCATCTTAAATGAATGTTGTTATTGAAAGCTTAATATTTCAGGTATCAATATCAGTTTATATTATTAGTAGAATTCAGAAAACTATTCTCAATAGATTAAGTGTATTTATATTATCAACATAAATGCAATTGTTAGTAATTCAGAATTTTGTTTTTAAAAATATACTCACTTTATTTGAAAGGCAGGGTTACAGAGAGAAAGAAGGAGAGACAGAGAGAGAGATCTTCATCCTCTGGTTCACTCCCCAAATGCCCACAATGTCCAGAGGTGGGCCAGTCTGAAGTCAGGAGCCAGGGGCTCCCACATAGGTAGAGGGGCCCAAGCACTTTGTCCATTTTCTTCTGTCTTCCCAGACATGCTAGCAGGCAGCTTGACTGGAAGCAGATCTGACTGGGAACAGAACCAGCTCACCTATGGGCTGCCATTGCTGCAGGTGGCGACTTAACCCTCTACATGACAGCGCTGGCCCCATAACTCAGATTTTTAAGAAATTATTTGGAAATTCTGTTAGTCTTTAACCTTACAATTTTAATTGGCATAAAATGTTCCCTGTAGATAAAAAAGAAGATGTTACAAACACTTTATCACTACTTAAAAGTGAAAAGACAATGGTCTTGATAAAATATTTCTTTAATTATTAACAGTAAAGTTTGTTGAATGTTGGAGGACTGAAATAACTAACTATGAAGAAACATTCAGATTACAACAGAGCAAAGTAGATAAGTAAATAAATCAGTTTTCCGCATTGTAACCTACTATAATTTTTTTGTGAACACAGGAAAAAAACTACAACTTCCTTTTACCAAACACTGTGTTCCAGAAACTTAACACCAAAGCTAAATTTGGAGGCATTCAACAAATATTTGAGTTAATATGTAAAAAAAAACAAAAACAAAAACAAAAAAACTACACTAATGGTCTCAGTTTCTACTTCTATAGTTGTCTTAAAGCAATAATAAGTCACCATGGAAAAAGGAAAAGAAAAAAGAAATAACACAAGGGAATAACACGGTTCTTTTGGAGTTTCCAGCTATCCCTGAGCACATGAGCGTCAAGCTACCCTGAGCTGTTTTCCTCTTAGCCCAAATTCTTTGATTTCTGCAAGTGTTTGTCCTAAACAGCAGCAGATCTTAGAGTTCACTGCTCATGAATGCCCAAGTTGTTAGGAGGCAATCACTTAGTAATTTCATCTGTTTAGAGTCTGTAGAAACTCTGGAGATAGTCACATAACTCTGAAAGAGGCAGTCTTGTAAAATTTCAGCTTTTCTACCACTTGCTATGATAACTGATAAAAAATAAATGCCTGGTGAATACTCATCTCTGTGAATGACACCAAAAATTTTAAAAAAATCTAATAAATTATACTATTGAACAAAACTGTATTCTATTGAACAAAACTTTATTTAAAAAAATTGTAAACCTGAGACTTGTGAAGATATTTCTTGAAAATATTGCTTAAGAAATAATCCTCATATTTGAATAAACTGAAAGAAACAGAAATTAGAAAAGCTGCCATAGATGACATTCTGGATTTCACTCAGAATATATCAATGTCTTAAAGATTTAACAGCTTCCTGAAATTCTCAGAAAACGGTTTTGAGAGCATATTATGATGGATCCAACTTTGAGAGCATATTCTTTTAACCAAGTGTGCTTTCCAATATGGATTACCAAAACAATAGTTACTAAATTAGTTACTAATTTCATGAAAGGAAAATGTCTATGATTTTGTGGTTGCACATTATCTATTTTGGAAAGACATCAAATTTAATCAAATGTTAAATTGTAAATTTATGCTAAATTATCATTTTACAGCAAGAAATAGAGCATCCATTCTGGAAAGGGAATGACTCCATTAAGTTCATGGTATTCCTTTGAACAAGAAAATGTAAATCCGAATTATAACCATAATTATTGAATTTAGAATCTGAACATGGGAAATATTAGCTTATCACTGGTAATTAAGTATAGGCTTTGAAATTAGACACAACTGAATTAAAGATTTTACTTTGAGAATTATTCAATGTAATATCAAGCAAGTTCATCTTCACTAACTGTAGATAGTTTTCATGAAATGAAAACCATAGTGCAGATGTTATCTAGTGTTGAGGATTAAATAAAGCACTTTATGTAATACATTAATGATAGTATGTGTGGATTAAGAATTTACATGATGGTGATAATGAATTATGTAATTTGCATGTTTAATACACAAAGAATATTCAGCAATCTCATGTGCACATTAGTGGTATGTCTAACACTAGGTTTATACTAGTAAAGTTTATCATGTCAGCATTTACTCTCCTTAGAATATGCTTGAAGGCTCTGCTTAACATTGCCTTCAGGATTTGTTTTTTACCCATTTTTCAGGAATCCCCACTTTCAATTCACTCATTCTCCAAACATGTTTATTCTGCCTTCATCAGATTACATCCATATCTATCAGTCATGTAAGGATACAATGAAGAGATTTAATAGCTTTCTGCCAATCCATTACATAATAAATTTACAACTATTAACCAAAGGCAATTTATTTGTTCTCCTCAAGTCTTGAAGAGAACTTTATTAGAGTTCTCAAATATCAGAAACACATGTTACTCATGATAATGCCATTTCTTCACAATTTTAGTTCAGCATATATACATCAGAATTCCTATAGCTTTATTTCAGTACTCTCAAAGTATTAATTTGTAATCCATAGTTATAAGTTGAATGCAAATATATGTATAATACATGGATAATTCTTATATTTTCACTGTGAATAAAAATTCAGTTTTATTTGTAAGAAATAAATACACATGGAAGCAATGCAGTTGGCTAACATATTGTTGAAAGGAATATATTTTTAAGAAGAAAGTGATATTAGCCTTTTTAAATATATTCATATGCTAATCTAGTTACTAAAATGGCTTATTAAAATCTTCATTCAGATTTTAACAAATGTTTTTAAATCACCAACTAAAATCCTCTAAAATATGATTTCTCAACTATTATACACATGATATCTATTTTATTTGAGAAATCTATCTATGTATCTATCAATCTATCCATCTATGCCTGTATACATACATGTATAAGTCAGAGTGTCCAGAGAAACAGAACAGAAACAGAATGCGTGTGTGTGGCAGGGAAGAGGTGGGGAGCGTCAAGAGAGTGAGAGAGAGATTTACTTTAGGAAATTGGCTCATGGGGCTGTTTAGGTTGGAAAGGCCAACGTCTGAAGGGCAGGCTAATGGATATACAAGGAAGAATTAATGCTACAGTTGCAGTGTGAAGACAGCCTGGAAGCAAAATTACTTCTTCCTTAATTATCCGTTTTTTCTCTAAAAACTTTAAACTGATTGGCAGATATTTATTCACAATATAGAGGCCAATCTACTTTACTCAAAGTCCACTGCCTTAGATGTTAGTAACACTTGATGAAATACTTTCACAGAAACATTTAAACTGATATTTAACCAAAAATAGGTATTATTTCCTTGACAAGTTGATACACAAAACTAATAATTATCGATACACTCCACATAAATGCATTTGAATAAATCTATATGTTGCCTTGGATAGTAGATGAGTTTGTTATTCTGTTTCCTTAGTTACTACAGAAAACAACACAGCCAATCACATCAAATCAGCATAAAAGCTATGACAGTAAGGTGAACTTTATGAACACTTCCTGTTTATACTTTATTTTGTAACAAATTATTTCAATATGAAATTAGGTAACTTCATCAAACACAAATACAATATGATAAGGAAAAAGGGATCTCTTTATTTTTGGAGAAAATAATCAAAGAAACAAAGTGGTAAATTACGTCCTCCAGAACATGGAATAAAAACACTGAGAGCCAATGAGGGCATGGTGGGGGAGAAAATTGTTCCTAATCTTCTCACTATCGTGGGGATGATGACTTCCTAAACACGCGTCATTCATTAGCCCATACAGCACAATGTGCAGAGTTTAGCTCATTAAAACTGAGTTTCACATCAGCTTGATGGCTAGCTGTCTAATATTGTCTTTGTGGATTTAAAGTAGATACAGGGAGATATGTCTAGGCAATAGAATCAACTAAATATCTTATGAACTATTATTACCTATGATGATATCACAAGTATTTATGTTAGAAAAGAGCTCTCTCTGCCTCCTATATCTATACGTATACATATACATTTATAAATACAATAAAATACAAATACAATGCAAATACAAATACATATATATATATACAATTTTTGTTTATTTTTCTGTTCAATATAATGTGGGTATCTGTTATTTTCCCTACACTAAGTTTTGAGACAGCAGCAATAAATTTCCCTAATATGGTGAAGCTTTTATTTTTGAAAAAGTGACAAAAATCAGCAATCAAAACAAGAAAATAATAAATAATAAAATATATGCAGAGAATTGGAATACAGTAAGGCACTGCCTGAGGGAAAGTAGACTGGGCAGCTGGGAAAGGCCTCAGTGAAAGTTACTATTGAAACTAAGATTGAAATAAGATGGTTTTTCCATCCAAATAACAGGAAGAGGAGCAGCCCAGGCAGATGGCAAAACCAGTGCAAATGCCCTACAGCAAGAGAGTTAGTCTCAAAAAGGAATGCCAGCATAGTTGCAGCAAAAAACGAGAGAACAGATCTGGGGCTATATAAAGGATACACGGTAACAGCCTATGCTAAACCATTGTAGCAGATGTGCAGTATATTTGAAAGGCAAAGGGAAATACTTGGGTGCCAGCACTGTGTGGAAGTGGGTAAAACCACCAGCCGCCTGCAGTGCTGACATCCCATATGGGTGCTGATTACAGTCCCAGCTGCCCTTCCATTCCTGCTTTCTGCTCCGGCCTGGGAGAGCAGTGGATGGCCCAAGTCCTTGGGCCCCTGCAGCCGCATGGTAAACCTGGAAGAAGCTCCTGGCTCCTGGGTTCAGATCGGTGCAGTTCTGGCCATTGCTACCTCTGCCTCTTTATAACTCTGCCTTTCAAATAAGCAAATAAGTCTTAAAAAAAAAAAGTGATCGCTTAGCATTTGTGATAACAGTCAATGCCTGAGATGGGCAAGTATAAAGTAACAGGGTAGCTCAAAAACTAGGCAGATGTAATTTTGATTGTCCTATATTTTTTCTCCTTGTATTCATATGAATTCATTTCTTCTTAATGTTTAGATATATATTCAACTATAATTTATTTCAGTATAAGGAGTAAACTAAGCATCCATCTTGTTTTTTATACACAAATAGTCTGTTGCCTCAGTGCAATTTATTGAGTAATATAATAGTGATTTCAAATATTTTTATATCCAGAGTCAAAGAAGTTACCAGAACTCTTTGAGGAAGGAAATAAATGAAAAATCACAAGCAGGGATTTCACACCTAGATACATACTATGAAGAAATTCTTGGAAAGATCCATACAAGGATAGTATATATAGCAATAGGGAGTTGAAAGCAACATGTGTATCTGTCTCTAGAAGAATGGATAAGTAAAATATAGTAAATCATACTGTAAAATACTCGACAGCAATAGCAAACAATAAACCAGATATGTGACGTGGATTGGTCCCTAAACAATGTTGGCTGTGGAAACAAGGACAGAGGTGGGATTTACAAAACCCTTACTGAAATTGAAAAACACAGAATCCATGCCATATTTTACAAAAATGTGTCTAAGCTTGAGGACATATATCAAACGTATTACAAATGGTTTCCTATGAGACAAAAGCAGTGGAACGGGGGTCACAAAATAGGGGACAGAACAAAAACATAAGGACTTGTGCTGACCAATGATGATGATCGTTAACTGCAAGTATATAAGAAGTATATCAATTTCAAACATGACAAATGTAAAAGAGTGTGTCTAAGATTTGATAAGCATGATAAATATTTTTCCAGTGTCATGCACCAGAGGTTTAATTAAATATAGGAAGAAAATAGGATAAGGGAGAACATTTTGATCAATATTGCTATAAATATTAAATATGTTTTAAAAGTTAAAATAATACCTTATGACATAAAATATTTAATATCTATACAGCCACAATATTGCTATCCAAACTTAAAATATTTCTATATAACCTACTTGATTCCTGGATCTTTTTGTGTTCCAATTGTCAAAAAAATTTTGTGGACTCCATCTCCTAATGTTTATCAGTAAAATTTCCCTCCCCCGCTTTGGTATCTCTGGGGCAGCATCACTCCACGTCCTTCTTGTACCTCCCGTGGATTATTGCCATGTTTTCTTAATTTTTCTCACAGGGTCTGGTCTTGTCAGAAGTTATGGTGCTGTATAATCTTTTCAGCAATTAAAATGTAATGACTTTATTGCCTTTTAACTTGTTTTGGTATTGTTATTTTATCTTAAAGGTAAAGTCCACACTCAGCTTTGTAGTTCACAACCTTTACTATGTGGTCCTTGATAATCATCTTTTTCTTATTTCCCTCCATTCTCTTCCCTCTTCCCCTAGTCTCCCTTCTTCAATTTTTTCAGCTCCCTTGAGTTCCCTGTAGGTTAACTAAAGAATGCCAATATCTACCCTCTGACAACTTCCCTAACTAGTTCGTAATCAATTAAAAAGTATCAGTGCCTAAGGACTATGAAACCCAGGCAAGCAGCTATATTACCTCTTTCTGTTCGACACTCTCTTTCTGTGTCTTATGATTCTTGCAACTATTTGCTCATTACTTTCTCTACCTCATTGTGAACTCTTCAAAGGAAGGTCTGCAGATAACGTCTTATATTTATTAGTGCTTAGTTTGGTGCATTAAATTTAGTATAATTAAATGAATATTTAGTCAATAACAGAGATTCATAATTATTTTCAGTTTTAATTAAAAATAAAAGTTTAAGAATAAAAATGAAATAAAATGCTAATATACAACTTGGAAAGTGGCAAAATGCACAAATTACAATAGATAAAATGTCAAATTTCAACTTCATATTAGGCATTAACATCTAAAATATCATACAAATCCACATTAAATAACACCACATAATATAACAACAAAACAAAAAGATGGGCATGTCAAATTAGAAAGTATGCAAACAGAATATAAACATTAAAATTTCCCCTAGTATAAATCAAGTACTTTTTTTCAACTTTTATTTAATAAATATAAATTTCCAAAGTACAACTTTTGGATTATAGCGGCTTTTCCCTCCTCAACCTCCCTCCCACCCACAATCATCCCATCTCCCACTCCCTTTCCCATCCCATTCTTCATCAAGATTCATTTTCAATTATTTTTATATACAGAAGATCAACTTAGTATATGCTTAGTATATATCAGCTTAGTATATATATCTAAGTAAAGATTTCAACAAGCTGTACCCAAACAGATACACAAAGTATAAAGTACTGTTTGAATAGTAGTTAGGAAAATCAGAGGATATATTGAAGTAAGAAATAAATATTATACAAGACTAGCAGAAAAGAGCTGTGATGAATCAATGGTAAGAATTCTGTGATTGTGTTTTGCCTCTTTCACTAACTCAAACAAGTGCACATTATGTCATTATGTTGGTGTACCAGTTTAGAAAATCGCTTGTAAGAAGCCATTTGTTTTGCACACTATCAAACAGATGTATTTCTTAGTGCTTCTTGTGCTGAAACAACCCATGGTTTATGTCTTCTGTGGAAGATGTTAGGAAAAAACCCAAAGTCTAGAGTTAACTAGCAAAAACAAAAACAAAAACAAAAAACTGCTGAAGCAAAGGTCTCAGAATTTCAGTAGGAAAATGTGCATGAGGGAGTAAAAGTGTAGACATGTCGACACTTATAACTTGGTAAATATTTCAGGAATTCAGATTCTGGGAGATGGAATGTGCTGTCAGATTCACAACAGCAGTTTTGAATACCATGGCGCTGTGAGAAAACACTCAGGGGAACCCATGAGACAAGCATTGTGCAATTTAATCAGGGTTAGATAGAACAAATAAATGATGTGTTCCTAATTCTTTTTTGGCATGCTAAACATAATTGTGGATGTTTTTAATTGATTTATGTGTCCTATGGGTTTATAATTAGAGAGGAAAAATCAAATAATACTGACACACATTAGGATTTGAATTTATATTTTATTTTACTCATTTATACTGTATATCAATTACATGAGATCTATTGATATTTTGAGTTAGCTAAAAAGTATTTCATTAGAGACTATCAAAAATATTTATTACATGATGACAAATATTCTCTTAAATCTAGATATTCTTTATCAATAGTCAAAGATTATGCTTTATTTGATAGAATAACTTAAACAGTTGAAAGCAAATTACCTAGCTATTTGCAGAATAAATTTTTTTCTTTATGTCAGTGCTTAGAAAGGTAATCATTTTTCAGGCCAGCTCTGTGGCACAATGGGTTAAAGCCATGTCCCACGTTGCTGCACCTCATTTAGTCCTGACTGCTCTACTTATGATCCAGCTCTCTGCTAATGCACCTGGGAAAGCAGCAGAAGATTACACGGGCCCCTGGGTCCCTGCAACCCCATGGGAGACCTGGAAGAAGCTCCTGGCTCTTGGCTTCAGGTTACAGCAATTTGGGGAGTGAACCAGAGGATGAAACTCTTTCTCTCTCTCTCTCTCTCTCTCTCTCTCTCTCTCTCTCTCTCTCTCTCTCTCTCTCTTTCTCTCTGTCTCTTTCCTTTTCTGTCTCTGTAACTGTACCTTTCAAATAAATGAATACATCTTTACAAAAGAAGAAAGGTAGTCATTCTTTATGTATATTGATGCACCTTCACAAGACAAATAGAAAGTATTCAAACATATTATTTGGAATACTAGAATCCTCCACTAGATGATATGCTGTCACCCAGCTCTCTCCTACTTCTCTAACATAAACAATTATTATGTTACAGTGTGGGTATAGAAAGCTCATGTGATGAAATCTTAAAATGTAAGTCATGTATATCACTCCATACCTTTTATATTAACTGTACTAATGCAGCACTTTTAAAATGTCACTATTATCTTTATTTGCAGTTTCTGAAAACTACAAACACTACAAAATTGCTTTCCTTTTGCTTTATGAACTCTGGCTAGGTATAGGGCTTAATAGGACCTGGATATACTGACACATTGTCATTCAGACAGCTGAAATGATGTGATGATTCCCATCTTCATTGATATAGGCTGGATGGTGGTTCCATAGCCTAATTTTATTGCCTCATATGTGAGGTTCTTCCTCCATATAGACTAGTTGCTTTTAAACTATAAATGGCCAAGACAGTTGTTTTCTTCTATTTTTAAACTTTATTGAAAAGAATGTTTATGTCAAACAAATAAAATGCAGTGCTGTACTGTTTCCTCCATGGGCTTGCAAACATTTAGTTATTTTGTTTACAATGAGTCTCATAAGATTAGCAAATCAAATTGACATATGATCAATGTCAAATCTATTGAGAAATTGTCTGCACAAACAGAATACCAGATCAGCCCCCAATCGATCACTTAGACCCTTATGATCATGTGTATGCTGTAAAGCCTGCCTGCGGTGGAAACCTACTGTAAAAGTCACCTTGGTGTGAAAATGTACTTAGCATGAATTTCACATTAGGTTGTGAAACATAGTTTTAAAAATGTCTAAAGTACATGATGAAGCACCTATTCATAATGACAAATGTACTCCAAACATTGATTTTCTTTACCTATATCATTTTAATTATAAGAGATTATTAATCATAGTAATTTTAAAGCTAAGAGGTTGAAGATACATTTTTATTCAACTGAATATATATATATATATATTTGTCATATACATCTCATTTGAAATCTTGAGCATATCTAATCCTTTTATACCTTTGTTACATTAATACAAGCCATAAAATATTGAATTCAATTGTGGAAAAGTATAGACATATGTGACTTATCATCTCTTTAGAAGAGAAAAGAGAAAAAAAAAAGTTAAAATCTCCTATAATGTTTAGAATGTAGGATTCCTATTTAAATACCAATGTATACGGAGTGCATCCTTGTACATGATTTATAAGCTTTTAAAAAATGTATTCATTTGGGTGTCAGAGAGACAAAAGGAGAGTCTACAGAGGAATTTCACATTTTCTGGTGCATTTTCCAAATGCTTGTGATGGCCAGGACTGAGCCACAGCTGAAAGTGGGTGCCAAAGGTGGGAAGGGAAGAGAAAGGATATATTCCATATGATTTCTTGCTATTATTGAAAAATGAGGTCATACACTATATGTTTTTCTTTGAAGCTGCCTACTGGTGACCATTTGACTAAACTATGCCTCACCTTGGAGTATGCTGCACTTATTTATAGATGTCTGTGAATCTCAATATCTTAGAAGTCAAGACGGTGTCAAGAGAAAGAAGAAAAACTTATAAACCAAAACATAGAGCTGTCCTACAGGTTTAAACTTAATATATATATATATATATACATATATATATATATATATATAGTGTGTATATTTACACACAATATAAAGCATTGGAACTTGTCCCTCCTCTTATGTTTTAAAAAAATTCAAATGGTTTGCAACTATCTTTTGATGGCTTTATGTGTCAAAGTTATATACCTCTACATGTTTATAAGTATTATAAGCTTTGATAACATTAAGTAATCAAAATTTTAGTTTCTTCATAATTATTGATAAAAATAATCGTAAGGATGACTCATTGAAAAGTCATACTTTAATTTTTATATTTATTACCCTATTGATATATTTCACAATTATAATGTCACAAAGAAAGTATATATCCACTTTTACTTGACACTAGTACACTGGTTTAGAATGATCTTTTATAGAAAACTAAGTATGCCTAATAATATTTAAAATTTTATTAAGTATTTCAATTTTTGTAAGTTCAATTTTTAAAAAGCTATCTATTTTAAGATTATTTATTTGGGGCTGGCTTGTGGTGTTGCAGGTTAAGCCACCACCATCTGCAGCACTGGCATATTGGCGCTAGTTCAAGTCCCGCCTGCCCTACTTCAGATGCAGCTGCCTGTTAATGCCCCTGGGAAGGCAGAGGAAGATGGCCCAAGTCCAGGGGCCCCTGCATCCGGGTGGGAGACCTGGGAGAAGCTCCTGATTCCTGGCTTCAGACTGGCCCAGTCCCCGCCATTGTAACCATTTGGGGAGTGAAGCAATGGATGGAAGTTCTCTTTCTCTGTCTCTGTCTCTCTCTCTCTCTCGCTCTGTAATTCTGACTTACAAATAAGTAGATATATATCTATATATAATATAGATATTAATTTATATACATTCATATTATTTATTTAAAAGGCAGAGTGATAGGGAAGGAGGGAAAGACAGAGAAACATCTTTTATCTATGGATTCATTTCCCCTAGATGTCTACAACTTCTTCCATGTGAGTGGTAGGAATCCAAGTATTTGGTCCATCATCTGCTGTTAACTCTGAGGTGCATTACCAGGAAGCTTAATTAGAAATATGAAGTAGCTAGGAGTAAAACAGGCACTCTGATATCAGATGCAAGTTTCCCAAGCAGCAGCTTTCCCACTGAGCACAGTGCTTGCTCCAGAAGCATACTTCCTGAAGAAATACCACATCAAGTTGAAAACAGGGTGAAGTAATAAAATGCTGATTCTAGTATTAAATGTATACACTAGAATAACTAATTTTAGTAAGTCATCTTTATATTTGATATTATGCCCAGATAAAGGAGTAAAAAGGTTAATGATTTAATTACAAAAAGTTGAAGTGTTATAGAGTCTGGTTTTGATATTTGCCTAAAATGTTCTGATTTTTCCATTGTGATTCACTTACGTATATATCATACGTAAAACTGGAGGTTTTCAACTGAATTGTTATGTTTATAAATCCTGAAATAGTACCCTGAGTTTATCTTTTACCTTGCACACATAACCCTGCAATTCTTTGTGATTTTCGAAACTGTGCTGTGTTTTTAAGTAGTCTCAGTGCTACTGCTCATAAATTATTCAACTGCTATTTTTAAGCTTTAAAATGTTTCAATTTAAATATGAATTTTCCTTGATTTCAAATACACAAGAATGTCAATAATATAGTTAATGCATCATTTATCACCCATCTTTAGTACTCAGCCAGGTATAAAAGTGTAACTAAAGAATAAATTATTCCTTTTATTTCTATAGAATAAGTAACTTTGTAACTTTTTAAACTACAAATAAAATATTCACAGATTCTATTAAAATGCATTTAGAAGTACTAGCATTAATAAAAGCTCTCTTTCAATTATTGATGCTGTCACAAAGTCTCTTCAATTCTAGCTTCAAAATTGTTTCCAGTGAGTACCTCTTAACTTTTGCCAGGGTCAACATTCTGCTGCATCTGCTGGTCACCTCTCATCTAATATGATATCATACTCTCTACCTTGGCCCTATTGAACTATACTGCACACTACTGCTACTTCCTGTTAAATCCATGATGTTAGTGCCTTCTTGCTTTACATAAAAACTCATTACCAAGGGAGGAACTTAGGCTAGAAGTTAGGATGCCCACATGTCCTTGGTTTGATACATGCTAGCTATGACGCCTGATTCCAGTTTGCTGTTATTGTGGACCCTAGGAGTTGGCAGTGATGGCTCAATAATGAGGTTTCAGCCACCCATGTGGGAGATTCAGCTTGCGTTCCTAGCTCTGGCACGGCTCTGGCATTTGCAGGCACCTGAGGAGTAAACTGATAGATGGGAGTGCTCTCCATTTCTGTGTGTGTGTGTGTGTTTCTCTCTCTCTGTGTCTCAGTCTTTCTCTATGTCTTTCAAATAGGTAAGTTAATTAATTTTAAAAAATTAAGGAAACATACCACATTAACTAAGGGTTAGGCAAGATATTTTATAGTAACATTTAAAGTGTTTATATTTGTTTTTTTTTATTAAACTTTTATTTAATGAATATAAATTTCCAAAGTACAGCTTATGGGTCACAATGGCTTCCCCCCTCCCGTAACTACCCTCCCGCCTGCAACCCTCCCCTCTCCCGCTCCCTCTCCCCCTCCATTCATGTAAGGATTGATTTTCAATTCTCTTTGTATACAGAAGATCAGCTTAGCACACATTAGGTAAGGTCTTCAACATTTTGCCCATATAGCAATACAAAGTGAAAAAACTACCACTGGATTACTAATTATAGCATCAAATAGCAATGTACAGCACATTAAAGACAGAGAACCCACATGATTTTTTTTTCGAATTAATTAACTTTCTATGCCATTTCCCCTTCAACACCAGGTTGTTATTTTTTTTTTCATTTCCAATTCTCTTTATATACAGAAGATCACTTCAGTATATCATTAGTAAAGAGCTCATCAGTTTGTGCCCTATTTGATTCACCCATTTTCCAGATGCTTATACAAATAGAAGAATCCTCCTATTCTCCACATCTGTGTGTATTGTTGTATATGGGTGTGAATGCATACATGTATGTATATACATATTTGAGTGTACACAAGCACAAATACAGAAGTATACACACACACACACACAAAACCGCATCAGCTCTACCACATAAGAACTGCAAGGTAAGCCACTGTTAGAGTGCCTGGTTCAACTGGCTGCTTTGTTTTTCTGATGCAACTTCCTGATAACATGCCTGGGAGAAAGTGGATGATGGTTTCGGGTCACGTATATGAGAAAACTATATGGAGTTCTACTCCTGGCTTTGGCGTGGCCCAGGCCCCACTATTGCAAGCATTTGGAAAGGGAACCAATGGATGGAAGGTTCTTTCTTTTTGTGTCTCCCCCTCTTTTTCTATCACTCTGTCCATTTAAATGAATAAATAAATCTTTACTGTAGAGAAAGCAAAAATTGATCAATGGATGATGTTTTAATAAATGATTACTAATATTAGATGAATATTTAATTTAAATCTTCACTTTGGCAAATTGGATTCCTCATGAGGCAGTGACAGACATTTTAATCAATTGTGAGTTCTTGAGATCAACTCCATAGACAGACAAGAAAGGAATAATGTTGAGCGACAGAGAAGATAGTCCCTGACAGACTGCGTAAGGACCTCCAAAATTGCCCCTGCAGATTGTTTCAAACAGGCAAGAGGGAACCAGGTCTGTGTTTTGTTTTCTTTTGTTTTTTTCCTCCGACATTCATCTACCTATACTATATATCCAAGGTATTGCCATGAAGGACAAGATCTTGTAAAAGCAACACTTTTCATCTAGAACAATTTCTGAAGTTGAGTAGTGGCTGGATTCTGTCCATATACTGCCAGCAGTACAGGAGTAATTTGTTAATTTTAAGAAGGGGTCTGTGATGTACACCACAGGATCCAGTTTATTTACCGAAAAATGTGGTAAAAATATTCCACATAAATTTGAAAATTAAAACAGCAATTTTATTGAAAACATAAAAAAGCTAAATAAAAAGTATTACAAAAACTGTTGTACTTTCTCGATTATGAATGTGAGTCACCAGGTGCATAAAAGACATACAAGAGATTCCAAAGCAACATATAAAGGCTTAAACATATTAGTTTCTTCTCTCACATCCAGATGGATGTATATTCTTATGTTACAACTAAAATTAATATAATGAACACATAAGTAGGAAGCTATGTTGAAGCATATAGCGATTGAACTCTGGGATATGAATAAGAAACTTTTTTGCCTCATACTCTTCTTTCAACTATACTTCATTAAACTCTCTTTGTTCAATTCTTAGGTATATCCAATATCTTTGCAATCAATTTCATTTGTGAGAAAAATATTATTAAGCAATTCTGACACAGTTAATAAAATATGTAGTTCATCTAAACAAAATTTAAATCTTATATTTTGATAATTTCTCTTTCCACCAGCACGGTTTGATTCATTATAAGCTGAGAACCTACAGAGAAGAGAACCAAAGGGACTAGGGAAAGGAGACTACAGGGTTATGTAATGGGTGCTGATAAAATACCGCCATCGCTGCCTCTGTCTGTAACTCAAATGGAATCATGCTTGTTGTTCTTTGGAAGTGTCAGAGGACTTTGGCCCTAAGCAGTTTTCTGATGTGCTTTCACACAAGGGACCTGTGCAAAGCCGGTGTCCATGTGTGATCACCCTCGTTCTGGCCCTCTCCTGAGTTGGATCACATTAAGCGAACAGAAGGTAAGTTAGCATCTGCACTGCATTACAGTCCATGGAAATTTATATGTCCTTATGCCATCAAATGATGTAAGGACTCAAACCAACCCCTGCCTGCAGCGTATTCCAGCAGAAAATCACCTCTGTGTTCATGTGTGTTCCCAAACACAGTAGAATGTATGCCAGATTATCTCAGAAAACTCTAATCCACACTCCATTCCTGTGCACCTCAGAGCCTGCACATTTCTGAGTTTCAGCAACCATTGGATGAGAAAGAATGTACCGTCAGTCTCCACAAGTGTTTCTCATTTTAGCATTTCTTCCCTACTTGGCTTTAACAGGAGAGTTCTTCCTCCTTTCTCCCAGAGAAAATATCACTGTTTACTCTTAGCTTGTGAATTCTCTTCAAATAATCCATTTCAGATTCTGGTATTGTATATAGCTTGGGGAGATAAGACTCAATTGAAAGGACTGTATATTTTCAATAAATCCTGCATAAATGTGTCTTGTAGCATTCTTCATGCAGAGGACTTCTTGTCTCCTATTGTTTTCAAGCTTTTTTAAAATCACAATCTGAAGACAATAAAGCAGTCCCTTTTATTAACCTGTCATATCTCCACCAAACAAATTGCTTTTCTAAAAATTAATTTGCAAATATCATGACTTTAATATATTTAAAGGGAATAGAAATTAACAGATAATTCACTAAAGAACAAACACAAAACAAAAGCCAATTTTCTTTCATCCTTTCAAAAAAGGATACACTTTACCAAACAAAAGTGATCTAAAATTTTCATTATTGCGAGGAAAAGGAAGTGAAGACATAATATAATGAATATGCAGTATTTGCATTTAACTTAACCTGATTTGATCCATACATGGTTGAGAGACAGCGGATAAATTCAAAATCATTGTAAACGTTGCCTGCCATTTTTTGAATGTATTTCCCATATCCAGTGCATTATGGAAGGAAGTATGTAACTGCTGCTCCTTCAATCATTGTCAGTTCCAGCTCATGTCCATGATAATGTGAGATTCACTCAGCACTGAAAAGTGGTTCTAATACTTATTCTAATAAAACATAAAGCCCAAACACAAGCCATTACTTCAGCTGATATTTTACTACAGAAAATGTGTACTCTTTTTTTTTTTTTTTTGACAGGCAGAGTGGACAGTGAGAGAGAGAGACAGAGAGAAAGGTCTTCCTTTGCCGTTGGTTCACCCTCTAATGGCCGCCGCGGTAGCGCGCTGCGGCCGGCGCACCGCGCTGTTCCGATGGCAGGAGCCAGGTGCTTCTCCTGGTCTCCCATGGGGTGCAGGGCCCAAGGACTTGGGCCATCCTCCACTGCACTCCCTGGCCACAGCAGAGAGCTGGCCTGGAAGAGGGGCAACCGGGACAGGATCGGTGCCCCGACCGGGACTAGAACCCGGTGTGCCGGCGCCGCAAGGCGGAGGATTAGCCTGTTGAGCCGCGGCGCCGGCTACTCTTTTGACATGAAGGAAAAAGTTGCGGATTTTTAAAGAGAGGATGTAGTTCTTTAAAAAGCCACCCTTTTCAGTTGAAAGGATCATTTTGACTCAATGCTACTTTTTATTAGATATACCAACTTTAAAGTAAATTCTGATTAAGATATATAGTGTTAAACAATTTTGAGGGAAATATTTACAGCTTTTACTCTTAGTTTATTAGTTATTATTTTATTGTGCAAAGATACACAAACGCATTTTCTGAAAAATATACTGTGGTGGGGAATGGGTTTGACAGTTTAGATCCCTAAGAGTTACTTTAAGGCTATGACAATTTCTATTTACAGGTTCAGCGTAGAATATTACCTCTCTCTGATCTAATCTATTAGACAGTTGTCAATGTTATCTCTCTGAAACATCTGTTCAAGTTATCTCCTGCTTAACCTATTTACATGTCATACTGTCATGGACAAGTGAAGCTCAAATTCTTCATGGTGGCCCACACTTTTCTTTTTTATGTGACTCCATTTACTTTTCCAGGTAACTCCAGCCACTGTCACCTACTCCTCCATAAGTTCCATAAGCCATTTTACCTTTTGTTTGCTTCTTTCTCATTTCCTATAGACACGGCCTCTCCTTTTTTTTTTTTTTTTGTTTGACATTCTTGTAACTCAGTATCTGTCTTTGTCATTTTTCTCTATAACTTTTTTGAATGTGATCTATAATTAAGTAAATAAGTAACTACTTAGTCCCTACTTAGTTATTATATTGGAGCTACTAGATAAATGAATTTACTATAATCATAACTCTTGTTCAGAGATTATGAAAAATTGATCTCTAACCACTTTCTGCTATGATATAAACCCGGTGTAGACCCTAATACAGATCTGAAATCGCTTTAATGCTATAACTTCAAAAATTAGCAACATTATTAAATATAATTTAGAGTGAGCATAAAATGTTGTTATAAATTTTTCTGCTGTCTTCTCCTATCAGCGAATCCCAACTAATCTTGCTAATCTTGCATTCATGTTGTCTCCTTGCACCTTGTAAATTCTGGAAGTTCCAAATTCATTGTCACTGGGACAAAATTATGTACATAGTAGAGGGTTTTCACCTGTAAGTGCAGAGCAAGAATTGAGTCCTTATTGATATCATGGTACAAAACAAAGAGGTTAATGACTTCTTTAATGTAGCCAGTGGTAAATCTAAAATGAAAAAGGATGCTCCCAAATTCTCTGTTCTTAAAATTATACTGTCAACTTATAAATCATGGCTCAAATAGTAGTATTATTTAACTATGTAATTTCTAATTTATTGTAGTTTGCATTTAATTATTAGAAGAGCACTGTGACAGAAAACAATTTATCCCCATTTGATAGATCAAACAATTAAAGTGCAATGACTCGATTTGCTAAGACTTCAGTGTTTGAATTTAGGTTCAATAGCACTCAACCATATATGTTTTATCAGTTTAATGTTTTCAATCACATTAGATCATATTAAAACTCAAATAAATAAACACATACTGAGATTTTCCAGTTATTATAAGCAAATTTGTGTCTATATTTTGTCTATATTGAAATAATCACTAATTGCTTATTTTCTCACTTCTAATTTAGTTATAAGAAGGAATTTTCTTTTTACTATAAATATTGTCTTTTCTACTAATAAAGTAAGCATATTGTGCTCTATGGCTAACTATACATGCATTGTGGTGGAATATATCTCTAGAAGATTCTCATATTGTAATACTGAAACTATATTCTGATTATATTACCATATATATATATATATATATATATATATATATATATCCCTGTTTCCCTTCCTCCAGCCCCTGGCCATCGTAATTTTAGATTCTGTTTCCATAAACTTGAGTTTTTTGATATCTCTTGTAAATGGAATTGAGTGGATTTGCTCTGTGATAGGCTTTCTTGCTTATCATATATCTTCAAGTTTCTTCTACAGTACAGCTTGTGACAGGAATTCATTATTTTGTTAATATCCAATAATATTCTGTTGCATGCATGTGTGTGAAAGAGGTCTTAAAATTTCTTAGAAAATGTGTATTATGAAGAGACTATGTCACAGGTTGAAATTTTTGATGGTGCCTCAAAGTGATGTTTGGGTCATGAGAATTCTGTCCTCATGAATGGACGAATGGTATTGTGTTCACTCTCCCTTATACTTTCTTTCATACTTTCATTGACTTCATATTTGGTTTCCTGGAATCCAGAAGTATAACCCAATACATTTTTTGCTATAAAGATACAAAGAGAATAAGACCTTTCATCACCTGGTTCACTCCCCAGATGCCTGCAAGCTCAGAAGTTAAAGAGGTTGAAGCAAGGAGCCCAGAATTCAGTCCAGGTCCTCCATTCAGATGGTAGGAATCCATTTACTTCAGCCATCCCCTGCCAGTTCACATATGTACATTGGCAGGTAGCTGACCAGGAAGCAGAGAAGTCAGGATGTAAGCCACACACTTCATAGAGATATTTGTGTCCCATGTGGAAAAAAAACTGCTGTGCTGTTTTATCTTTCTTCTTCTTCTTCTTCTTCTTCTTCTTCTTCTTCTTCTTCTTCTTCTTCTTCTTCTTCTTCTTCTTCTTCTTCTCCTTCTTCTTCTTCTTCTTCTTTTGACAGGCAGAGTTAGTCAGTGAGAGAGAGAGACAGAGAAAGGTCTTCCTTCCGTTGGTTCACCCCCCAGATGGCCGCTACGGCCGGCACTGTGCCAAACCGAAGCCAGGAGCCAGGTGCTTCTCCTGGTCTCCCATGCGGGTGTAGGGCCCAAGCACTTGGGCCATCCTCCACTGCACTCCCGGGCCACAGCAGAGAGCTGGAATGGAAGAGGTGCAACCGGGACAGAATCTGGCGCCCCAATCGGGATTAGTACCCAGGGTACTGGAGCCGCAGCACGGCCTTACCTTTCTTCTAGAGATTTTTTTGTTATAAGGAGTCATTTGTGTTTCTCATGAATTTTAAATCGTTCTTCAAAAAATTGCCATAGGAATGTTAATGTGTAGTATTAATATTGTCATCTTATGTTAATAAATCTTCCAATATGAACACCAGTATCCCACTATTCATTTATGTCTTGAATTTCTTTCAGCAATATTTTGTGTTCTGTCATTTCCTTCATTAACATTATTCCTAAGTATATTACTCTATTAATGGCCCTGTAGAAAAGATTGTTTGCTAAATTTTCTTTTCAAATTCTTCTCTGTTAGTAAAAAAGAAAACGATTGCTTTTGTACTCTAATTTTGTATCCTGGAACTTTCCTAAATGTATTTTTTAGTTCTAAGTTTTTATGTGAGATCTGTTGGGTTTAATACATGACCTGTGTGAACCATATAATTTTACTTCCTTTCCAATTTGTGTTCAATGAGTCGCTTTTCTCTTGCTGTTTTCAAAATTTCTCATTGTTGTTAGACAATTCAAGTATATTGAATCTTGCAGTTGTATTCATTGAGAAGTCCATTCTTTCCCTGCAACAGGGAATTTTTCTGCCATTTGATATAAGCTCTCGTCCCCTTTTTCTCAGTTTTCTCCTAGAACTCCCACAGTGTGTACACTGGCTCCCTTATTGGAACCATATCTGTCACTTACACTTTCTTCACTCCTCATTGTTATTATCGGTGTGACTGTCTGGATCACTTCAAATGACCTGTCCTTGGGTTCACTGATTCTCTTCTGAATAGTTGAAACTGCTGTTGAATCCATCTAGTGAAGAGTTCAATTCACTTACTATATTCTGCAGTTACAAAACGTCTTTCTTATATTGTCCTTAAGTTAATGCATTGTTTTTCCTGACCTCAATAAGCATCTTTGATAGATTTGTTTTGAATTTTTTTCAGGTAATTCAGATAACTCCATTTCTTTAGGATTTGTGTCCAGAGACTTTCTCTTTGGGTAATTTTTTAAAGCCTTTGGTTGGAGCACATGCCTAACTTGCAGACCCAACTGATTTGTCATGTGCTTTATACATTTTTAAAAATGGCTCTTTATGGGATACTATGGCATAGCTGGCAAAGCCGCCTTTTTACAATGCCGGTGTCCCATAAGGACACCAATTTGAGTTCTGCTGCTCCACTTCCAATCCAGCTAAGTGCTAGTGTGCCTGGGAAAGCAGGGGAGGATAACCCAAGTGCTTGGGCCCTTTGCACCCACATGGGAGACCTGGAAGAAGCTCCTTGCTCCTGGCTTTGGCCTGGCTCAGCCCTGGCCATTCCAGTCATTTGAGAAGATTCTCTCTCTCTCTCTGTCTCTGTCTCTCTCTCTCTCTCTCTCTTTCTCTTTCTCTCTCTCTCTCTCTCTCTCTCAAATCTGACTTTCAAATAAATAAAATAAATCTTAAAAAAAAAACAAAAAAACCTACTTGCTAGTCTTTATGGTCTGGCTCCAAAGGGAGAAATACCAGTTAGCTCAGCTTTTAATTCTAGTAGCATATTAAGATTTTCCTCTGAATATATCTTTTCAAAACTTGTACTTACAAATTCCAGTTAGACATGTTTTGAGTGCTTCCTTTTTTTTTTTTCTTTAAAGAAACTTGTAATCACTTCAGTGTGGTGTGAGTCTTTAGTAATTTAGATTCTCTGATGCTTCCATTAACTATCTGTCTATTATTGTTCTCATTAGTCCTCAAGTATCTAGTGTATACCAGAATCCTTCAGTGCTCTGGGACACAGTAGGAAGAAACTGATCCCTCATGCAGGCATCCACAAAGCTGAGATATTTCACCTTTCTCTCTTCTTTATTTTGGAGTGATAAATTGCCAAGCCATTGAACTCTACAAGCTGTACCATGGGTTCTCTTAAATTCTGTTTGCTTTTGGTGGTCCCAGCCATTTATAGTGTATTAGATTCTGTTAGGAATTGGAGGAAGCTGATACCGCAGTGCAGAGCTGAGGGGAGGAACGGAGGCAGAGAAGGGTGTGTTAGTTCCAGCTGAGAGTTACGCTGGCCCCTGTCGTGTTCAGTTAGCAGTTAGACTCACACAAGACAGAAATAAGTCCTTTGGGATAATGTCCAAAAGAAATCTGATCCGAAGATACATGTTCTGGCTTCTCTTTCCCTTGCCAAAGGGAAGTCAGGAGTTGGGAATTCCCTTGTGCAAGCCAGAGGTTGGTGTTCTATTAAAATCATGCCATCAATTGTATTATTAGGTTAAATGTGGCTGCCTCTATGCTCACCTGTGATGTCGGAGTGACTTAGCTCAAGGCGATTTGGCCTTTGTGTTATTGAACTGGTTTCTGTCGGGGAAGAACGTAAGGTGTTCTCTACTCAGGCATCTTAATGACTTCACCTTCTGATAGGGACACAATTTTGCATTCTTCTCTATTTTTCTATCAGGAAATCCTATCAAAGGAGTCAATTAATTATGTGGAATATAATGATGTCTTGTATTGTTACTTTTGTTCAAAATATAGCTTATTATTTATTTTTATTTTCTTTTGAGGTAAACACATTAACAGCAGAAATTGAGCAAACCAAACTTAATGTGAAATATAGTGGGAAAAATATTATAACCCACAAAGACAAAGTTTTTGTTATTATTTACTTACTAGAGAGAAAGAGAAGGAATGGGAGTTCTCCTGACCATGGTTCACTCTGCAAATGACTACATTGTCTGGGGCTTGGCAGGGATGAAGCTGAGAGCTAGGATCTCAGTCCAGTTTTCCCATGTGGATGGCAGAACTCCAATTACTTGAGCCATCTCTGCTTATTCCCAGGGTGGATTCTTGTGAGAAATTGGAAATGAAGTCAGAGTGAGGCACTTTGATAAGAGACACAAGCATCTTAACTGGCACCTTACACATTAGTCCAAATGCCTGCCCCAGATAGAATGTTTTTAAAATCCATCTCATAATTCCTATGTAAAAATATAATAACATAATAGAAACATTTATAAATTTGATAATTCTGTTTCATGATCAAGACATAAATGAAACTGGTTGGAATTTAATGACCATACTACCATCTGGCACTTACAGTTTTGTAATCTCTACAGACACCATAGGGTGTTTAAAGCCAGGACAAGAGAAACACAAAGTACTTGTATAAAAGTAAGCTATAACATGTATAGTGTGTATAGAATCTTAAGTCTTTAGTGTAAATTAGCATAATAAAGAATCATCCAAAATTCATTTATCCCAGGAAATATCCTCAAATGTTTTGTTCTTTCTTTGTGTTTCAAGAAAGCATTGTTAAATGTGTCTTGGTGAAAAGAAATATGTGTGCATTTTGGACGTAATGTATTTTCTTATCTGCATGATAGCTGTCACGGTGACCAAGGAAACAAGGATAGAAATTCATTTGCTCATTCTTTCTGTTTAAAGAATATTGTCTCTAAATGTGTAATAATGAAGAGAAACATTCTAGGATAATGTAATTGTTAGAAATAGCATTTGGTGGTGAGTGGTTAAGACAATGCTTGGGGGGCCGGTGCTGTGGCTTAACGGGTCAGGCCGCCGCCTACAGTGCCGGCATCCCATATGGACGCTGGTTGGAGACCTGGCTGCTCCACTTCTGATCCAACTCTCTGCTATAGCCTGAGAAAGCAGTAGAAGATAGTCCAAGTCCTCAGGTCCCTGCACCTGCATGGGAGACCCAGAAGAAATTCCTGCCTCCTTGTTGGGGTCTCAAGCCCAATGCTAGCCCCTGACCAGCAGGGGCAGCACAAGCACTCCCCAAAAGGCGAACAGGAAAGGTTAGGTCGATGGGTCAAGAATACAGCACAAGCACCTGTGAGTTCTGTCGAAGCAGGAACTACTTTATTGAGGAAGTGTACAGGCTTATAAAGCTTATGAAAGACATGCGCAGTAGGGGAGCCAATCAGCAAAAAGGTCATGCAGGCATGGGTGGGCCACACACAGGGGCATCATAAGCAAAGTATAGGGATCATGCACTGTCCACGTGTCTGGAACTAAAGTGAACCTATCCCTGCCGGTAGTTTGACCTTATGTAGCTTAACCTCAGCAGCCACAGACACACCCCTGGAACATCTGCCAGGAGCCATATTGTAATGGAGATTTTAGGTAACGCCCAGCACCTCCTGGCTTCCGATGGGCACAACTTCAGCTGTTGCAGCCAGTGAACCAGCAGATGGAAGACCTCTTTCTGCCTCTGCCTCTCCCTCTCTCTCTGTGTAACTCTGACTTTCAAATAAATGAATAAATCTTTAAAGAAAAAAAAGACACTGCTTGGACAGTCTCATACCATATCAGATTGCTCAGATTTGAGTCCTTGCTCCACTCTTATTTCCTGCTTCTTGTTAATGTGTACTCGGGAAAGCGTTAGGTTATGAATTGAATACGAGGTTGGTAGCAGTCAGCCATCCATGTGGGAGACCTGAGTTAGGTTTCTAACTCTGGCTTTGTCCTGTCCCAGCCTTGGCTATTACAAGCATTTGGAGGATGAACCACCCAATGAAGAGATCTCAGTCTGTCTGTATCTCTGTCTTTCTGTTTGACATAAATAAAATAAGAAACACACTTGTTTTAGAAAATAAGAGAAGGCTGGTGCCGTGGCTCACTTGGCTAATCCTCTGCCTGAGGTGCCGGCACACAGGGTTCTAGTCCCGGTCAGGGCCCTGGTTCTGTCCCAGTTGCTCCTCTTCCAGTCTAGCTCTCTGCTGTGACCCAGGAAGGCAGTGAAGGATGGCCCAAGTGCTTGGGCCCTGTACCCACATGGGAGACCAGGAGGAAGCACCTGGCTCCTGGCTTCGGATCTGCGCCGGCCATAGCAGCCATTTGGGAGGTGAACCAATGGAAGGAAGACCTTTCTCTCTGTCTCTCTCTCTCTAACTCTGCCTGTCAAAAAAAAATAATAATAATAAGAGAAATTATTTACTAATATAAGCAGCAGATTTCATGTGATGAGATGTAGAACTGAACTTATGCTTCCTATTAATCTTCAGTTACCTTTCATTATCAATTGCCCAAATTTCTCAGTACTTGCAATTTTTAAGCCATTGATACAGTTTGAATGATTGACACCTCTGGAAATTGTTAGCCTAGTCCTTCTACTGACTACCTAAAGATCAAAGGCATCTGTGCAAGTCACAGTCCTGGAACAAAACTAAAGCATACATAAAGATTTAAACGTATTTCAGTGAAGTAACTATTTACAAAATGGCAGCAGTGAACTACAACCCAAACAGAGAGGTGGAAGACTCAATCAGTAGAAACAGTGGGAATTCCTTCCTACCTGTTTTTTTTTTTTTTCTTCATACTATTTCTTGTGCTCTTTTACTTGGTGTAGGGTTAACCTTAGTATCATTACATAAAAAAGTAGATCTTCATAAATTTAAGAGTGGGAATATGAAAGGGAGGAGAAAGAGGGTTGGAGCATAGGCAGGAAGGAGGTTGGGCTGTATCACTATTTTTTGTTTTTTAAAAAGATGTAATAGGAACCAAAATGTGTATCTATACAAAAGGAGCCATCAATTATAAATTCTATTTCTGTGATTTATAATGATAGGATATTTTAATTTGAAGGTAAGATCCAGAAAATAGCAAGTAGTAGAGCAATGAGTAGTATCCTATGGAAAAGCTTAGCAACCAGAAGTGGGAGAGAAATGGACCTTTAACAGAAAAAAGCCAAGTCCTCTACTGAAATAAAATAAATGGAGGTACAGAAAGGTGCAGGGTTGATCTTAGTCAATTTGTTTTAAATTCTCAGTGAAACAGCAGCAAATGGATATGCCTAGCTCTGCAATTTGTGTCCTGCAAATCATAGTTGCCTGATTCAAGGCAAAGATTAGCAGCCAGGAAGTTTCATGAAGAGATCAGAGTGACCAGTGAGAGATGGCTATTGACATCATCATGAAGGACAAAGCAATCTCAGGCAATTTGTATTATTTTTCTTTTATGCCAAGCCCCAACTAATATTTTTGAAGTGCCAAAGAGACCAGAAACCCTATTACAATGTGAAGATTCAGTCTTTTATGTTCCCTACTGGAAGGACACCCTGAAATCTTTAAATTCAAAACAAGAACATTTTTTAATATGGATGAATTCTATGCCACTGGAAAAGGACCTTAGTACCATGTCAAATTTGCTTTGACATGACAATATCAGCCACTTCATTTATATATGAGGAGTCACAAATGAGTCCTAACTTTCACCCTCTGCACATAGTTTGGGAATAGAGACTATAATAACATCTTGGGTTTGAGTGGCAAGAAGTGAAGCTTTCCTTTTTAAATAAGAGCTCTTCCTAGCTCCATGAGTGATGATACTAAGAAATTAATAATTAAGGTATTTTAGATAAACATTATAACATTTCCTATTCATACAAATATCAGACAGTTAAATTTTTATTTTCTTATAATCTAAAATTTTCATTGTGTTGGCATAAAGTCAACCGACTGGATACTGCAGCTTTGTGCAACAATTTGAAGATCTTTATTTACAAGTACTAAGATAGTTAAAAAAGACAGTAATTGCTCACCATTTTAGAAACACTAATCATTTCTTTGAAAGCTTAAAAGGGTACATTCTACTAACTTACACCTAGGCTTATTGTCTTCTTATCAAACAAGGAAATTGTCAATGGAAAGTTTCATTAGGAAAGAAGCCAAAACGGAGTAGTGAGTATTTGCTTGTGTCATTAATACGTATAGGCTAATGAGAGATTCTTCAAGATAATCATCGTATCATATGGGATGAGAGAAAGGTATGTCTTAATAAATCTTATGTAGGAAAATAATTTGAATTTTACATTACTCCACTCTACAAAGCAGTAGAATGAAGGAATGAAGACACTTTTTGAAAATAATTAGATAGCATATATTTTCAGTTTCATAGACCATATGATCTCTATTGCAATTAATTGTCATGGTAGCATGAAGGCAGTCAGAGACAATACCTAATGAAATGGGTGTGGCTGTGATTCAGTCAAATTTTTATCTTTCAAAAACAAAATGAAATGGCCAGGTGAATTTGGTTCATCAACTGTAGTTTGCCAAGCCTAGAAAATAGCACAACACTTTTAGGTTTGTCTATTAAGAAAGATTTATTTATTTATTTTTAAAGATTTTTTAATATTATTTATTTGAAAGACAGAGTTACAGAGAGAGGTAGAGACAGAAAGAAATAGAGAGGTCTTTCATCTGCTGGTTCATTCCCTAAATGGCCACAATGACTGGAGCTGAGCCTATCCAAAGCCAGGAGCCAGCAGCTTCTACTGGACCTCCCACACAGGTGCAGGTGTCCAAGCACTGGAGCCATCTTCTGCTGCTTTCCCAAGCCAGTAGGAGAGAGTTGGATAGAAAGTGGAACAGCAGGGACTTGAACCAACTCCCATAAGAGATGTTGGTATTGCAGGCAATGGTTTACTCCCCTGT
Source organism: Lepus europaeus (assembly GCF_033115175.1). NCBI lineage: Eukaryota > Metazoa > Chordata > Mammalia > Lagomorpha > Leporidae > Lepus > Lepus europaeus. The sequence goes on along the minus strand of NC_084829.1, from coordinate 62,896,372 downwards.
GTCATAATGTTGACCTCAATTTTATATTGTTAAGTTAAAATATATCAAGAAAGCTATATTTCCTCAAACAGTTACAATTTCTTCATGGTGGAAATATCCAAAATCTTTCTCCTAGCTGTTTTGAAGCACACAACATATTTTCATTAACTAAGTCACCTAACAATGCAATGGAACATCAAAGTTTATTTCTCCCACCTAACCATATCTTTTTAAAGAGTTTTTTTTAATTTTTTTTTTTTATTTTTGACAGGCAGAGTGGACAGTGAGAGAGAGAGAGGCAGAGAGAAAGGTCTTCCTTTGCCGTTGGTTCACCCTCCAACGGCCGCCGTGGCCGGCGCACTGTGGCCGGCGCACCGTGCTAATCCGAAGGCAGGAGCCAGGTGTTTATCCTGGTCTCCCATGGGTGCAGGAACCAAGCACTTAAAGAATTATTTATTTAGTTGAAAGGCAGAGCTACACAAAGAGAAAGAGAGAAAGAGAGGATGGGGGAGGGGGAGGGAGAGAGAGAGAGAGAGCGAGCGAGAGGGAATCTTTCATCCACTGGTTCACTCCTCAAATGATTGCAGCTGCTGGAGCTGGACCAGGCTAATGCCAGGAGAGCTTAATCCAGATCTCCCACATAGCTGGAGGGACCCAAAAGCTTGGGCCATTTTCTGCCGCTTTCTCAGCGGCATTAGCAGAGAGCTAGATCAAAAGTGGAGCACCCAGGACTCAAACTAGAACACACACGAGATGACGGTGGTACAGTGCCAGCCCCCTAACCAAACTTTTTCAATTATTCCCTTTACCTTACTCTATCCAGCTTCTGGTAAACACTATCCTTTGCTAAACTTCCACATCAACTTCGCTAGATGTCACAAAGGAATTCATGTAGATTTTTTCTTTCATTATGCAGTTACTACAGAGTCCCATTATACATAACAATGGGTTAAATGTCTTAATAAGCATTTTTCAGAATTAACCTCCACTTTAATTTGAATATCCTTTTCAATTCTCTAAGTACACTAGATTGTATATTGTTTTCTGTGCATCATAGAATTTTATAATATTCATGCATTTGCTCATGTAATGCTAATACTGCCTGTAAGAAAAGATACAAATGGCACTTCTCTCATGAAACTGCCCCAAGGTTCTAGATAGAACTTCACTTACCCTCCTCTGTGTTTCTATAGCCACTGGTAAACTTATTATAAAAGTTTGAATACTGCAATTCCTTTGCCTTTCACAAAGATTCAAGACAAGAATCCCTTAGTCATACAAAAATATTCTATTATAACACAGAATAATTCCTATTTGTGTGTTTATTATAGTGAAATAATTTAGAAAATATATTTTTCTAAGATTTATTTATTTATTTGAAAGATGGAGTTACAGAGAGAGGGAGAGAAAAAGAGAGAGATTTTCCATCCGCTGGTTCACTCCCCACATGGCTGCAAAGCCAAAGCTGGACTGATCTGAAGCCGAGAGCCAGGCGCTTCTTCCAGGTCTCCCATGCGGGTGCAGGAGCCAGAGGACTTGGGCCATCTCCACTGCACACCTGGGCCACAGCAGAGAGCTGGATCAGAAGTGGAGCAGCCGGTACTCCTCGAACTGGCGATGGTATGGGATGCTGGTGTTACATGCGGTGCTTTACTCACTTTGCCACAGCACCAGCCAGGAAAATATTTTCTGATTTATGAATTGGTTCACAAGTATTTTAATAAGATGCATAGCCTTGTGGAGTCAGACGCGCTACCGTTGCGTGACGAGGTTGGCCTATGCATAGCCTTGTGTAAACATACTTAAGTTCATATAATCTCTTTAAGCTTCAGCTCTCTCATAGAAGGACCACCATCTTCAAAGGATATAGTACAAAAAGAAAGCAAAACGAAAACAAGCATCAAACAAATAAAACATTTTAAACAGCTTTTGATAGAACCTGAAAAACCCTTCTGCAAGTTTTCCATTTGTGTATTTAGTATCTTACTGTCCTAGGCTTATATAAACATAAATAAGTGTGCACCTCTGGAGTTGAGATGAAGTTGCTAGGTCTGCCAGGATTTAAACATTTCCTTGCTAAGGAACACCATCTCTCCACTGTAACTACTTTCTGAATGCATTTTGGAAGATAAGTAACAGCTGCAACAAAACATCAAATTAAAAAAAAAAGAACACTTATAGACTGAGTCATTTTGAGCATTTAGCATTTATGCTCTGTAGTCTACTTACTGTCATTTTATTCAGGAGCAGTTCACGTTATCAAATACACTTTTCCATCTTAATTATTTTCCTCATAAACATCCTCATTCTAGTGCTTCATAGTAGAGTAATAAAGCAATTAGACTGGAGCAGTGTGTTACGAATCAGTCAAAGGACATTGAGTCCTGATATTCTCTGAGTTCATGCTGAGTTCCAAAACACATTTAGAGGTTTATAATGCTTCACATAAAAATGGAACTAATTATAAAAAAGTCAGGGTGACCACAGTATCAGAAATTTATTGTGGCAATTTTCCATCAACATTATTTCCATTTATTCTTTCATATTATATTCAATTGTATTAGAAAATTCAAAATACATGATTATGTGTATTTTGTGTATATGTACATACATTTCCCTCACAATAGAACAATTTCTTCATTTGTTTTTACAAATTTGGAATTAAAGTACAGTTGTGTATGTGACCTCTGATGTTCAATTGTTTGCCCTTAGTATTTTCATAAGGGTACAGTGTTATTTAAATTAAAAGAAGGAAAAAATCTTAAACTGGACTTTCAAGTCCTTGATGGTGACTATGTGCTATTATTATTATTACTTAAATGTTTATTTATTTATTAGAAAAGCAGAGTAATACAGAGACAGGGAGAGATGGATCGAGAGAAAATTTCCATTTGCTTGTTCATTCCTCAAATGGCCTCAAAATTTAGGTTAGGCCAGACTGATCCCTGGAGACAGATCTCCATCGACAGGGGTGGCAGGGGACCATGTAGTTGGGCCGTTCTCCACTGCTTTCGCAGGTGCATTAGGAAGGAGCATTGCACCACCACACCAGCCCCAGTGAAATATTTTTATAGTGTTAAGAATTAAAGGCCAGCGCCGCGGCTCAATAGGCTAATCCTCCGCTTGCAGCGCAGGCACACCAGGTTCTAGTCCCAGTTGGGGCGCCGGTTTCTGTCCTGGTTGCCCCTCTTCTACACCAGCTCTCTGCTGTGGCCCCGGAGTGCAGTGGAGGATGGCCCAAGTGCTTGGGCCCTGCACCCACATGGGAGACCAGGAGGAAGCACCTGGCTCCTGGCTTCAGATCAGCATGATGCACTGGCCGCAGCGGCCATTGGGGGGTGAACCAACAGCAAAAGGAAGGCCTTTCTCTCTCTCTCTCTCTCTCTCTCACTGTCCACTCTGCCTGTCAAAAAAAAAAAAAAAAAAAAAGAAAGAATTAAGGATGGGGCTGGCCTTGTGGCATAGCATGTAAAGCTGCAGCCTGCAGTGCCTGTATCCCATATAGGTGCTGGTTCGAGTCTCAGCTGCTCTACTTCCGATCCTGCTTCTGTCTAAGTGCCTGGGGAAACAATGAAGATGGCCCAAGTACTTGGGCCCTTATACTCACGTGGGAGACTAGGAAGAAGCTCTGGCTCCTGTTTTCAGATGGGCTCAGCCTGGCTGGGGAGTGAACCTGCAGTTGGAAGACCTCTCTCTCTCTCACTCTGCCTCTGCCTTTCTGTAGCTGGACCTTTCAAGTAAATAAATAAACCTTAAAAAATGAATTAAGGACATTTATCACCTTCTACAATAGAGCATCTCTAATTCTCTTTGTTATCATTTTATTTCTATCAGCACAGAGGTTCTGAAACATTGATCAGGAAATGTATAGAACACTAGTAGTCAGGGCCAGTGCTGTGGTGCAGCAGGTTAACGCCCTGGCCTGAAGCACTGGCATCCCATGTGGGTACCAGTTCATATCCCAGCTGCTCCACTTCCCATCCAGCTCTCTGCTAGGGTCTAGGAAAGCAGTACAAGATGTCCCAAGTCCTTGGGCCCCTGCACCGCATGGGAAACCCAGAAGAAGCTCCTGGCTCCTGGCTTCGGATCAGTCCAGTTCTGGCCGTAGCGGCCAGTGGTTGTGGCCATCTGGGGAGTGAAGCAGTGGATGGAAGACTTCTCTCTCTGCCTCTCCTCTCTCTCTCTCTTTTTTTTTTTTTTTTTTTGGTTTGGATCTCTTAGAATTTCTTTTTTTAAAAAACTTTTATTTAATGAATATAAATTTCCAATGTACAGTTTATGGATTACAATGGCTTCCCCCCTCCCATAACTTCCCTCCCGTCCGCAACCCTCCCCTTTCCCGCTCTCTCTCCCCTTCCATTCACATCAAGATTCATTTTCAATTCTCTTTATATACAGAAGATCAGTTTAGCATATATTAAGTAAAGATTTCAACAGTTTGCACCCATATAGCAACACAAAGTGAAAAATACTGTTACAATACTAGTTATAGCATTAAATCACAATGTACAGCACATTAAGGACAGAGATCCTACATAATATTTTTAAAAAATTGATTAATTTTCTATGCAATGTCCAATTTAAAACCAAGTTTTTTTTTTTTCATTTTCAATTATCTTTATATACCAAAGATCTATTCAGTATATACTAAGTAAAGATTTCATCAGTTTGCACCCACACAGAAACACAAAGTGTAAAAATACTGCCTCAGTACTATTTATAGCATTACTTCACATTGGACAACACATTAAGGACAGATCCCACATGAGACGTAAGTACCCAGTGACTCCTGTTGTTGAGTTAACAACTCTTTCAAATAAATAAATAAATCTTTTTTTTTCCCAGAAGAAACATCTTATTTATGGAATACAAATTTCATGAATTTCATAAATACAATTTTAGGAATATAATGATTCTTCCCATCATACCCACTGCCCACCCACACTGCCACCCCTTTATAAAAAAAAAAAAAAAACACTAGTAGTCAACAATCTGACAATAATTTTGTTTGTAGTTTGATGAAATTCAATTTCTCAGCCAAAATTATAGATCATTGTAATACTTCTTTTTATGTTCCTACTGTTTCTTTTTTACTTTCTAGAATATTTAATCAATTTATTTTTATAAAGTGTTGCATATCTGAATGACATATAGTTCATTTTTAGAAAACTTCTATTTTATTTTTTTTCTTTTTATTTATTTATTTATTTTTGACAGGCAGAGTTAGACAGTGAGAGAGAGAGAGAGAGAGAGAGAGAGAGAGAGAAAGATCTTCCTTTTTCCATTAGTTCATCCTGCAAGTGGCCGATACGGCCGGCGCACTGTGCCTATCTGAAGCCAGGAGCCAGGCGCTTCCTCCTGGTCTCCAGGTCTGCAGGTGCAGGGCCCAAGCACTTGGGCCATCCTCCACTGCCTTCCCAGGCCACAGCAGAGAGCTGGACTAGAAGAGGAGCAACTGGGACAGAATCCGGTGTCCTGATTGGGACTAGAACCCGGGTGCCGGTGCCGCAGGCAGAGGATTAGCCTAGTGAGCCACGGCGCTGGCCAGAAAACTTCTATTTTCAAATGACACTTCTGCCTAACTGCTGAAAACTAAGCTTTTATTTTTTCTAAATTAATTCTAAAATGACAATTTCTTTATTCTAATATATATTCTATGTACAGACAGGACAAAAAATCATCAAGAATTTTTAAATACACGTTTACAAGAAGAATATTGAATTGTTGAGTATGTTCATAACAGAGAGGAACCTAAATTAGCTACAAAATCAAAGCACCTAGCTAGAGCGAGTGAAAGGAAGCTGCTGCCAGGTGCCTGGTGAGAGGGTGGGGGACCCAATTGGGAGGGGCGATTCTGAGGAGGAGGCTGAACCCAAATAGTCTTCTGGACTTTTGGGTGAAGAAAATAGGAGGTGTAAAGTGAACATTGATAATGCTGGCTGTGCCTGATATCGTGCATTCATTTCCTTGGCCTCCCCAAGACAGTATCACTACCGCAACCACACGGATTTCCAGTAATTCCATATTTCAGTAATCTTAAGTGTTCTGCAAAGTAATGCTTTTCTTTTGCATAACTTGAGATTTACAGGGGAGCTGCATGAACATTAGAGCATTCCCTCAAATCCCAAACCCGGTTTCCTCTACCATGCTATGGCTCATCAGTCACAACTAAAGACCATACATTATTGAGATTTCCAGATTTTTAAAAAATTTTTTTTGTTTAAATTTTTATTTATTTATTTATTTTGACAGGCAGAATGGATAGTGAGAGAGAGAGAGAGAGAGAGAGACAGAGAAAGGTCTTCCTTTTTGCCGTTGGTTCACCCTCCAATGGCCGCTGCGGACAGCGCATCTCGCTGATCTGAAGCCAGGAGCCAGGTGCTTCTCCTGGTCTCCCATGCGGGTGCAGGGCCCAAGGACTTGGGCCATCCTCCACTGCACTCCCGGGCCATAGCAGAGAGCTGACCTGGAAGAGGGGCAACCGGGATAGAATCTGGCACCCCAACTGGGACTAGAACCCGGTGTGCCGGCACCGCAAGGCGGAGGATTAGCCTGTTAAGCCATGGCACTGGCCTCCAGATTTTTTTTTAACCTGGTGTCCTTTTGCTGATCCAGAATCCCATCTGCTTAAATTTAGTTGTCGTGTCTCCATAGGTCCCTCCAGACTGTGACATTTTCTCAGACTTCCCTTAATTTTGATTATCTTGAAAGTTATACGCAACGTTGATAAGGTATTTTAGAAAAAGTCCTGGCTAGAAAGGGATTTCCTGTCCTTGGAAGAAGGAACACAGAAGTAAATTGTCATTTTTATCATATTGGGTTAAGGGAATATGCTATCAATATATATTTATCTTTGGGTATTATATAATAAACAGCAACTTAGGAACCTATTATGTCCCAATGTCCTTTATAAAGGACACCTATAAAGACTTCAATTGAGCAATAAATATACCATCTATGGACACTACGATATAAATATTAAGTCCTAGAAATGTTTGTAAAATTGCAAACTTGGGACTTAATGTATTGATGTTAATCTGAATACTGGGCTAAGGTAGTATATTCCAGTTTATCGACTGCATAGCTACTATTTTACCCTCATATTAAGATTATAATCTTTTGGAAGGGTTTCTCTGTGTATCCCATACTTAAAGAATAAGGAATTATAATAGAACTCCTTGGTGGAGGAGTAATTATATAAATTACATTTAATTCAATATTAATTATTTGTTTAATTAATTTTCAAATTTTAACTGATATGTGAAAATTGGTATCATATGTTTCAGTACTTGTGTACACTGTGTAATGTCTAATCAGGACATTGCAAGTATATCTACCTTACCAAATACTTGTCATTTTCTATGGTAACAACATTCAAAATGCTTTCTTCTTCAAATAATGCATTTTTATGTCATTGAGGATTATTTCTAAATTCAATTTAATTTGTACTATACAAGGTCAAAATTTATTTTAATTATAAAAATATATTGACCTGGTATGTGTTCCTGATATATAACTCTCATTGTCATATTTCCCCCTGTTAAAAAAGCAAATTTTAATTCCCATTTTTTAATGTGTGAAACTTCTCCCTTACTTGCTCTTTCTTTTAAAAGAAAATAACCATAATTCTACATGCATGGTACACTTAGTAAATGGGTCAACTTACTACTCTGTTCCTTGGTGATTTGTCGATCCTAAATCATTTCTTCTGAGGATCTCACTTTTATCCAGTTATTCTCAGGAGTAGCTTCAATTTCCTTTTTTCCTTGTTTTGAGTATTTCATGACTCTCTTCAGTGAGCAATAGTTGTAAGAACAGACCTGGGTGGCCTTTTAAATGGACTTTCACCTGGTATAGAGAAGTCACTGTAATCTTTTTGTACCAAGTGCCATGTAGTTCAGAATCTTTTACACTTTTGATAGAGTTTCTAATATCTGTCAGTTTTGAGGAAAACCGAATTTGAGCTTCCAGTGGCAGGTCAAAAACTAAGAAGTCATTGCCTAGAAGGGTAGAAAAGAAGTTTCCCCTGGAGCAAATAGTTAATGGTCCATTTATTAATGAGTAAGAAAATTTTTGGATGTTCAAAGAATAATATTTAAGCTCAAGTAATGAATTTTTCCTCCCATAAGGCTTCACATCTAAATTCTCACTTGCTAAGTTATAAAACAAGCCAATCAGGAAACTCAACACTATGTGCAATTGTTAAAGAAAGACAAAGGAAAATACCCCACATACTCTCAATTGAAAGGCCATTTCTTTTCTTTTCTTTTCTTTTTTTCTTTTCTTTTTTTTTTTTTTTTTTTTTTTTTTTTTTTGACAGGCGTAGTGGACAGTGAGAGAGAGAGACAGAGAGAGAGGTCTTCCTTTACCGTTGGTTCACCCTCCAATGGCCGCTGCGGCCGGCGCACCACGCTGATCCGAAGCCAGGAGCCAGGTGCTTCTCCTGGTCTCCCATGGGGTGCAGGGCCCAAGGACTTGGGCCATCTTCTACTGCCTTCCCAGGCCATAGCAGAGAGCTGGCCTGGAAGAGGGGCAACTGGGACAGAATCCGGTGCCCTGACCGGGACTAGAACCCGGTGTGCCTGCGCTGCAGGCGGAAGATTGAGCCACGGCGCCAGCCGAAAGGCCATTTCAAACTGAAAGAATTTGTATGCTGACTTTCTAATGAAACATCCTCAGAATATTTCAAAGTGTCCATTTGAGAAAACTGTTCGATGATTGAATCAGTAATGAAGAAAGTAAAGAAATGGAGCCCTGTCACTTCATCATTAACTCTTATGTATTTTGGTGGCATGCAGAAAAAATGTAAATGCTTCAAATAATTCTGTGCCTCTTTGTCCTAATAAATTTAGTTATAGGTTTTTTTTGTTGTTTTTTTTGGGAGGAGGGGTGTTTTTCTTTTTTCTTTTTGGGGTATGAAGGACTGTCTAATATCCATGACAGAAACTAAAGATCTGAACTCGTGGATTATGATATCTATATTGACCATGAAGTTTACCAAAGAACTTCTATGTGTATAAATCTCTGCTGCTGAAGGTTACCTTCCTTGGCCTTTATAGAAAAACTGAAAGGATGAGAGTGTGGGAAGATTTTGCATTTAAGAGACTAATAGCTTGTTATTCTCTAGAGATTTATGTAGAATAATGTAAGAGTTCTGTAAGTCCTCTACTCTTTCAAAAAAGAATCTGATTATATCTGCTTGCCCCAAAACATAATGCTGAATATAAGCCAATGCTAGAACAAGAAAGATTCATCAATACTGTTCAGCAACAAGTTGTTTTATCTGTAGAAGACTCACATAAAATTAAGTCCGATTCACAAGGTGGGTTAGCTGGTACACATTTGTCTCAGTGGTGAAGATGATGCTTGGGCTTTTGTTATCACGAACCAGAGTGCCTGGTTCAAGTCCCACCTCTGTTCCCCATCAAACTTCCTGCTAATGGACACCCCAGAAAGGAAGCAAATGGCAGTTCAAGTACTTGGATCCTTGTCATCCATTAGGGAAACCTGCATTGAGTTCCTGGTCCCTGACTTCAATCTGGTCCAGCTTTGACTGTTGTAGGTATTTGTGGGTTGAACCAGTAGATGGAAACTGTCTATGTGTCTCCATCTCTCTCTTTCTATCTCTACCTTTCAAATAAAGTGAAAATGAATATATAGACACATGGAAGGAGTTGGATTGTCCCATAGTCAATTTAAGTATCGTGGATAAAGCAATGATATTGGATCTAAGTTGAAGTGATCACCTATATATAATTAAGGCCACAAATTTAATTTTCCCAAGGGCTCTGATATCAGAGCGCATATCAAAGATAGCATTGGGAAAATTGTTGCATGGAACTTTTGTCTTCATTGTTAATTCACATATTAAGATTCATTTTTTCAACTTTGTGCCCACACTGCTCTTTGCCCTTCTGACCCCTTCTGTTTAAGAGTGATAACCCCAGGCAAACCTGGTATCTGCTTCTAAATGGTTTTGTGTGATGAAAGGCAGGAATAGGAAAAAATGAAAAAAATAGAAAATCAAGATATTAAACTCTCCCCCACCTTTCCACTATGCACTGGACTGCACCTAGCATCTGCGCATCCTCTGTAGTTTCTAGTCTTTCAGGACACACTCAATGGTCATTGCCTCTGTCAGTCAACCCTGACTCCTGGCCTGGTTCATTTTATTCCTTCATTTTATTCCTCCTAATTAGTATTGGCAGTGTCTTCCTGCATTTTGGTTTTTCATCTTCTTCATCATCTATGTAATGAAACCTTTACATTAAACTCTCCTGTTGAAAATGGTTGAAGTGATTTCTAATTTTCTGGTTAGTTCTTACTGATTCAAAATGTAGAAATTTATCCTAAGTAACATCTCATAACCTGCTTAAATAAGCTTACGTTGTTATAAATAAAATTTGCATTTCTTCCAGGTAATTCTTGCTCTAAAGATTAGGATGCCATCAGCTGAAAGTTTTACTGCACTGTTAGGCAAAAGTCCAATATTATCCCTAGGATGTTTTTAAATTTCTGAGATTGTCTCTTTGTAGTGGCCTCCGGCTCAGAGTTCCATCTTGTACTGAATTATTCAAACTTATTAATTTTCTCTCAACCTAGCATGTACTGTTTTTGCACTAATGGGCCAAAAGTAGAAACAGCCTTTTCTGTGATTTACAAACACGTTTTTAAAAGCACTCAAAATATTCTGATTAATACAAACATATGCCTAAGAAGAATATCCTTTCTTTTTCAATTTTCCCTTTCTTATACCTCCAAGATTTAGTACATCTTCTCTCCAGTTGCCTCAGTAAATACCTTTTGTTAACCTCTGTTGTTTCAAATGATTCGTCTTCCAAAGTCGACTTCAAAATTATTTTTGCATACATGCCTGAATCTTGGTGCTCAGTAAGGGAAATCATGTTGTAGGATCCACATGCTTTAGTAGGCAGTTTTGTTTGCAAAAACTTTCACTTCACATGAATCAAATACTTTCATTCACTTTTCTTTGTCCTTTCTCAAACTACTAGAAGATCTCTGTAGCTCAAGTCACACATTTTCAAAGTTGGTTTAATTATTTATGCTACGATTTTCTTTCTTTCAATGCTATGTACATAAAGTGGATGATGTATCTACTTTTTCTTAGTTTCATCCAAGTGAGGTGAGTCTAGAGATACAGTGTGAAATACTTTTCTCTATCTCTTTATGAGTGTTAAATCTATTGGCTATTTACTGCCTCATAAAAACATTCCAAATCATAATGGCTGCTACAACACTTATTATTTTGTAGGTTCCATGGGTCACTTAAGAGTATGTTCTCTTTGAGGATCTCTTACTAACAACAGTCAAATTAAGGTTTGACTGAAGAAGGATCTATATCAAATTTCCGCATGTGTTGGTTGACAGGATGCAGTTTCTCACAGACTTTTTGCTAAAGTCTTAACTTCACCCTGGATGTTGATTGGAGGTTATCATCATTCAGCCCCTTGACAAGTGGATCTCTCTTGAGGGTAGCTCACAACATGGCAGTTAACTTTTTCAAAGCATGTAATTAAAAAAAATTAGAGAGAGAGAGAGAGAACCAGTAAGATGAAAATCGCAGTCTATTATATCTTAATCTCAAGAGACATGCCATCATTTCTACATCACATCAGAAGTAAATCACTAGGCCTGACACATACAAGAGGAAAGGAAGAAGTGATGGGATTCTATTTTGTAGACCCTATTTGGTAGACTTTTATTAGCAAGTAATCCTTATTTTACCTTTTTTAACTTTTATTTTATAAATGTAAAATTCCAAAGTACAGCTTTTGGAATACAGTGCCCCATAACTTCCCTCCCACCCCCAACCCTCCAGTCTCCTGCTCCCTCTCCCATTCCATTCACACCAACATTCATTTTCAATTATCTATATATGCAGAAAATCAATTTAGTATATATTAAGTAAAGCTTTCAACAGTTTGCATCCACACAGAAACACAGTGTAAAGTACTGTTTGAGTACTAGTTATAGCATTAATTCACATTGAACAACGTATTAAGGACAGAGATCCTACATGAGGAGTAAGTACACAGTAAGTCTGTTGTTGACTTAACAATTTGACACTCTTGTTTATGGCCTAATCACCCTAGGCTCTAGTCATGAGTTGCCAAGGCTACGGAAGCCTCTTGAATTCGCCAACTTCGATCTTATTTAGACAAGGTCGTAGTCAAAGTGGAAGTTCTCTTCTCCCTTCAGAGAAAGGTACCTCCTTCTTTGATGGCTCATGCTTTGCACTGGGATCTCACTCACAGATTTTTTTTATTTAGCGATTTTTTTCCCCCCAGAGTGTCTTGGCTTTCCATGCCTAAAATACTCTCATGGGCTCTCCAGCCAGATCTGAATGACTTAATGGCTGATTCTGAGGCCAGAGTGCTGTTTAGGGCATCTGCCATTCTATGAGTCTGCTGTGTATCCCGCTTCCCATGTTGGATCATTCTCTTCTTTTTAATTCTTTCAGTTAGTGTTAGCAGATACTTGTCTTGTTTATGGGATCCCTTTGACTCTTAATCCTATCATTATGATGAATTGTGAACTGATCACTTTGACTAGTGAGATGGCATTGCTACATGCTACCTTGATGGGATTGAATTGGAATCCCCTGACATGTTTATAACTCTACTGTTTGGGGCAAGTTCGACTGAGCATGTCCCAAATTGTACATCTCCTCCCTCTCTTATTCCCACTCTTATATTTAACACAGATCACTTTGAAGTTAAACGCCTGAGAACAATTGTGTGTTAATTACAGAGTTCAACCAATAGTATTAAGTAGAACAAAATAAAATAATAACAGGGATAAAGTATTAAGTTGTTCCTCAACAGTCAGGACAAGGGCTGATCAAGTCATTGTCTCATAGTGTCCATTTCACTTCAACAGGTTTCCTTTTAGGTGCTCGGTTAGTTGTCACCAATCAGGGAGAACATATGGTATTTTTCCATTTGGAATGGGCTTATTTCACTTAGCATGATGTTTTCCAGATTCCTCCATTTTGTTGCAAATGACCGGATTTCATTGTTTTCTACTGCTGTATAGTATTCTATAGAGTACATATCCCATAATTTCTTTAACCAGTCTACTGTTGATGGGCATTTAGGTTGATTCCATGTCTTAGCTATTGTGAATTGAGTTTCAGTAAACATTAAGTTGCAGACAGCTTTTTTATTTGCCAATTTAATTTCCTTTGGGTAAATTCCAAGGATTGGGATGGCTGGGTTATATGGTAGGGTTATATTCAGGTTTCTAAGGAATCTCCAAACTGACTTCAATAGTGGCTTTACCAGTTTGCAATCCCACCAACAGTGGGTTAGTGTCCCTTTTTTCCCACATCCTTACCAGCATCTGTTGTTGGTAGATTTGTGTATGTTATCCATTCTAACTTGGGTGAGATGAAACCTCATTGTGGTTTTGCTTTGCACTTCCCTGATTGCTAGTGATCCTGAACATTTTTTCATGTGTCTGTTGGCCATTTGGATTTCCCCTTATGAAAATGTCTATTGAGGTCCTTGGCCCATCTCTTAAGTGGGTTGTTTGTTTTGTTGTTGTGGAGTTTCTTGATGTCTTTTTAGATACCAGATTTCAGGACATACTACAGGGCAGTTGTAATCAAAACAGGATGGTACTGGTACAGAAACAGATGGATAGACCAATGGAACAGAATAGAAACACCAGAAATCAACCCAAACATCTACAGCCAACTTATATTTGATCAAGGATCTAAAACCAGTTCCTGGAGCAAGGACAGTCTATTCAATAAATGGTGCTGGGAAAACTGGACTTCCGTGTGCAGAAACATGAAGTAAGACCCCTACCTTACACCTTACACAAAAATCCACTCAACATGGATTAAAGATCTAAATCTATGACCCAATACCATCATATTATTAGAGAACATTGGAGAAACCCTGCAAGATATAGGCACAGGCAAGACTTCTTGGAAAAGACCCTGGAGGCACAGACAGTCAAAGTCAAAATTAACAATTGGGATTGCATCAAATTGAAGTTTCTGTACTGCAAAAGAAGCAGTCAGGAAAGTGAAGAGGCAACTGACAGAATGGGAAAAAATATTTGCAAACCTGCAACAGATAAAGGGTTAATAACCAGAATCCTTATTTTACCTAGTAGTGGTCCCCAAAGGGCAGGAGTAGTGCTATTAGCGATTATACTAAGGTATTTTTATGTGTTTTTTTGCTACTAGATATACTTGCTAATCACTTACTGTTCTTAATTTCTACTCTATACTCTTTATTGACACTAAAATGTATTTTGACTTCCAATGAAACTCTTTATATAGTACTGATAATAGACCTCAGTTATATAAATGTGTGGTTAAGGAGACTTTCATAGCTGCCCTGGATACTAGAGTAGTCCGAATTTGGTGAAGGTCACTGGGAAGGATAAATTTATTCAAGAACAAATTAGATGGCCGGCGCTGTGGCTCACTAGGCTAATCCTCCACCTGCTGTTCTGGCACTCCGGGTTCTAGTCCTGGTCGGGGCACTGGATTTTGTTCTGGTTGCTCCTCTTCCAGTCCAGCTCTCTGCTGTGGCCCGGGAAGGCAGTGGAGGATGGCCCAGGTGCTTGGGCCCTGCACCCGCATGGGAGACCAGGAGGAAGCACCTGGCTCCTGGCTTTGGATAGGTGCAGCGCTGGCCATAGCGGCCACTTGGGGGGTGAACCAACAGAAGGAAGACCTTTCTCTCTGTGTCTCTCTTTCACTGTCTAAATCTGCCTGTCAAAAAAAGAATTAGAAAATAAGGATGTAACAGGAAAAGAAAAAGAAGACTTCAAGAGGCTTGTAACTTCTCCTCATAGCCAAAGCATTCATTTTTGTCTGAAACAACAACACCACCAAAAAAATAGTAGTTTTGAGACTGGTATTGAAAACTTAAGTTGGAAATATCTAAAGGATATTCACTTGGATATACATTTATTAAGATTAAATATAGATCCAAGTCTCTTGTAAAGTAATATAGAAAGATGGAAGAATCTGGCTGCCAGTAGCATATCCCTATATAGAAAGAACACTTATATCAATAATCATCAGAGAAAACTGCTTATTCAAATCCAACCTGTCTGAAAGGCCTACATTTTTTGGCAGTAACATTACAAAAGCAAATATATTTCCATCCTTTCTGTCATTCATTTTTTTTAATTTAAAAATGTAAACATCTTTTTTTAAAAGCACATGAAAAATACCCTAATTAGCATCTCCTACTCCTACTGTCAGTACAAATTATAATTTTTGGTTTTAAAACATCCCATATTTTTGCCATTATATATTTTAAAAGGCATGAAGACAACATTTGTTACATATACAAGAGGTTTTTATTTTTAAATTTAGGGAGCCTCTGTTACCCTACTGTCCAGCTACATAATTTTCAGAGCTTAACTAAGTTGGGTTCATTTCCTTGGGGCGCAATTCAGTAGCAAACAAATGTGATAGAATAATGACTGTAAAGGTAATAATAAATGATAATGAAGTCAGTGACACCCTCATTTAGGCACTTTATTTGCATATTCAAAGGACCATCTTAAAAACCTAAGATCTTGAAAACTAAAACTAAGAATGGTAGGTGGACAAATGTGAGACTCTAAGCGCGATGCCGCAAGTAGAGTTGCCTTTGCTCTCTTTTGGCTCAGTCTGGAATGTGGTGGACTCTGTTTCCACAGAAGAAAACAATGTCACCAGACTTTTGTACATTTAGACTTCAACATAAAACTGTTTCAAAATGCAAGAACAAAGATTTGAGAATTTTTCATTTTTATTCGTCTTTCCCTGTCAATAGTTGAGCTGAAGATCCTGTTTACTTTAATATAAAGAAGAGTAGAGGCACAAAAATTAATCTGAAATAATCCTTGTAGTGTTTCCAATTCAGTTAGGATGTGACAATACATTTTCGCTCTAAGAACCAAGTAAACAAAATGAATATATGGCAACTGTGCTATAAACCAGACTGACATTCTAAATAGTGTTGATCTCTTCAAGCCTAGATTTTAGTTTAGCTTTAAGGCTGAACATCTGTTATGAATATAAACTTAACACTCTTCAAGCATGAGAGAGAGCATTTGTGTACTGAATGGGAGAAACTTACTCAGTCTATAGGTATGTTACAAAGGGACAATGTTTTTTATGTATACGATTATATATATATATATATATATATATAGTGTGTATGTATATATAAACATACATACATATATACATGTACAGATGTGTATATACACATACAAGCATACATATATATATATATATATACATGTACAGAACTCACTTTCTATTTACCTGCCTTCATTCAGAAGCAGTTATATAAGCAATGAGAATAACTAAATAACATTGAGAATATACAAATACAACACCACCTGCCTTTCATTCACAGAAAGTTATATCAGCCAAAACATTTAGATAAAACAGTGAAAACACAAGTATGTCAATGTCATTCCTGCCAAATGGTTCCAATTCCATTTTTAATGTAATTTTCAGTTGTTCTTGATTTAATATTATATACTTTATTCATTTATTTTCACTTTAGAAATCATTTTAAATGAGATTTCATTCATATTTTACCCCTTTGACTTTCTGTATGTTTGCATGGATATTAAAATGCATTGTGTTCTTTCCACAAACAGGTGACTTTTTGTCCATTCCTTTTCTCTTATTTCCAGCCTTATGGTAGTAACAATAAGAGGTTCAAATGAAACATTTATTACAAAAAAGCTGTTCACAACTACAAAGTAAGAGCAACCATTCCAACATGGTGATTTTTTTAAATCTCACAGGAAAAAGGTACAGCATTAATCAAGAGAAAGGACAAAACTTTTCAGGAACCTATTCAACCAGAGTTCAAAATCTGCAAGAACCAGCCTTTGATGGGTGAAGCCATTTTTGCCAAGTACTAATACACAGGCTTTCTCTCCTGATATGAGACGTATTATGAAATTATTTCTTTTTATTTATTTTGTATGCATATTGGATGATAATAATATGTTTGAAGAAGAATAAACATGAAGGCTCATCATACTCAGTAATCAGGTTCTTTTAGCTCTAGCTGTTGTGAGCTATACATGTAGGTGTGCAAATGTGAGCATTTATATAATCACTCAATTGTATTTTTGTTTTAAAACTAGACATAGAATGCACACAGCATGAGTGCTTTCCTGAAAATGTGTCCGATCTGTAAAACAAACAAACACTCTTGCTAGAATAGCACACAATAGTAGGAAACAGATGAGCATTGCAAAGGACATGGATTGTTACTGTCTAAATTATTCTGAAGACGTTTTTCTGAAGTCTAGATGCTTCCCATAATGGCAGGTCAAGTTATTTTTATTAATATCTCTATAAAAATTCGGGATGAAATTTACATAAAAGATATCTTCTTAAAAGCATTGAAGAGCTTACGAAGAAAGAAGCAATTAGTAGAGCAAAATGAAAGGAAAAACCAAAGCGAATACAGGTACTTGTGGACTACAGAACATTTTGACATTTATTGTTATACATCAGTGAGTTAAGGAATATAGAAAAAAAAAATCCAGAGGGAGGAGTTTATCAGGATGCTAACACTTAGCTACAATGTAAATGAATACACCTTCATATAGAAAGTGAATAAGAGAAATATAGCATATAAAGCCTCTGCCTGCAATGCTGGCATCACAAATGGGTGCCGTTTCAAGTGGTTATTCCACTTCCGGTACAGCTCTCTGCTAATGACCTGGGAAAGCAGTGGAAGATAGCCCAAGTGCTGGGCCCCTGCACCCATGTGGGAGACTGGGAAGAAGCTCCTGGATCCTGGCTTTGGATTAGCGCAGCTCTAGCTGTTGTGGTCATCTGGGGAGTGAACCAGTGGATGGAAAACCCTTCTCTCTCTCTCTCTCTCTCTCTCTCTCTTTCTGTCTCCTTCTGCCTCTCTGTAACTCTGTCTTTCAAATAAATGAATCTTTAAAAAAAAAAAAAAGGAAAATCTCTTTTTCTCTGCTTATGCCTCTTTGAAACTCTGCCTTTCAAATAAATAATTAAACTTTTTTTTAAAAAAATAAGAGACTATAATTGTTAAATAATTATTGGCTACTTCTTAAAAGATTTTTATTTTATTTATTTGAGAGGTAGAGTTACAAAGAGAGGGAAAGACAGAGATAAAGGTCTTCAATTCTTTAGTTCACTCCACAAATGGCCACAATTGCTGGGGCTGGGCTGATCAGAAGCCAGGAGCCAGGAATTTCTTCTAGGTCTGAAATGTGGGTTCAGGGGCCCAAGCATTTGGGCCATTCTCTGCTGTTTTCCCAGGCCATTGCAGAGAGCTGCATCAGAAGAGGAACATCCAGGACTAGAACTGGCACCCATATGGGATGCCAGTACCACAGGCATAGATTTAGCCCACTATGCCACAGTGCTGGCCCCAATGAGCTATTTTTAAAATACTAGATGCTTTATGTAAGCCAAGACATTCAAAATTGTTGAATGTGGCTAATGATAGATAGCATACCCACTGACTGATAAGAAGCAAATACAGATTTTCCTAGAGAACGGCCATCCTTCATCTCATTCCTCAAGTTATTCCTACAAACAATTGATAGAGTGCAATACCTAGCAGAGTCAAAGATAGCCAGGTGCACAAGGTAAAGGCACACCAAAAACAAATGACAACAGAAATACAAACAGCAAAAGAAAGAGACTCAGGAATACTTCTTACTGGAATGATCAGAGAAATAAAGAGCTCTATCCCTGTTTGATTACTTGTTTACTCAGTAAGTATTTTTGGGAAATTTGCTATGTACTTGGAGCTCCTCTAGGCTGAACAGATAGAGTGGTTGATAAAACAAACTTATTTGTCATAAGGAGTTCATATTCTAGCAGCATAAGACAGACAAGAGAAAAAATTTTATCTGTAGAAAGTGGTCTGTGGTCTCAAACTGAGAGCTCTGGACAGATTTGCAGTTCCAGACATTTTTTCCCTATTTCTATGACATCTCTGTAACTGGGTTAATACAAGGCCCAAATAGCCATGAAAATCCAAGAGGTCAGAGAAGTGACTATTAAGTTTCTTAAGTTAAAGAAATCTAGGGTAAAAGTTGAAAATTTCTACAGGAGGAGGAAATAAAATAAATGACAATGCAAATGTGAAAAAAAAAGGGTCATAAAACATATAAAACTCAAAAATGCTACAAGTAAGATTTAAAAATCAGGGATGTCCTCACAGCAAAGCAGACACAACAGAAGGGAGAGGTATGTTCTTACAGAGAGTGCAGGAAAGCAGCACCAGTATATTCAGGATTGAAAGACCCTGAGTAGTACAAAACAGGACACTTCTTTAAAAAAATTCATTTTTATTTGAAAGGCAGAGAGAGAAAGAGAGTCTTTCATCCACTGATTCACTCCCCAGATGGCCACAATGGCTGGAGCTGTGACATCCCAAAGCCAGGAGCCAGGAGCTTCTTCCTGGTCTACCATGTGGGTACAGAGACCCAAGGACTTGGCCATCTTCCACTGCTTTCCCAGGACATAGTGGAGAGCTGGACTGGAAATGGAGCAGCTGGGATTAGAACCAGAGCCCACATGGGATGCAGGCACTGCACGCTGTGACTTTATCCACTACTCCACAGCACCAGTCCCAGGGCACTTCTTATAGTTCTATAAGCTTATACAGCTATCAATGATGCTAGACAGGTAAGAGGGAGAGTAGGTGAGTGAAAAGAACAGAAACTGTCCCTAACCTCATCCCCATAGCACTGGAACAGGTGGGCAAATTGGAGTCAGCCAGAGAATCTCAGACACAAGGCACAGCTAACAGCTACAGTGGGAATGGTGAGGAGACTGGTGGAACTGGTGGAAAAGTCTGTGCCCTGGTGTTGCTTCCACACCTGCAGTAGTGTGCAGTCATTGATCAAGTAAACACCGAGCAATCTTGACTGCAGAGGAGGGGAGAATATGATTCATCAATATCTGTATCTCTGAGAGTCACTACTTCTGTTTCTCACAGACTAGAGCCACAACACATTGGGATGGTACCTATTGCTTCCTTCTCACCCTGAAATCACCATCAAAGTTCTCCTTTGAGTCACTATTACTGGGAAGCATACTCGGGAAACATTTCTAGCTACATCAAGTTCACACAGTAAAAACACACCGCAAGCATGGCAGGGAAAAAGATGAAGACATAGAGGAAAAAAGAATGAATGGAGCTGACACTATGTTTGAAAAGATTGTGCCTGCTAATTTTTCAGGAATGTTCAATGACAAAAATCCTGACTTAAGGATGCTAAGTAATTTCAAGAAAAAATACATAAAAATAAATCCACAACTGAGAATATCATAGTAGAATTTTAGTTCACTAAAACACAGTAAAAATGTTTGAACATAACTCAAAGAAATGTGAAGTTGAAAGGATATTTGTCACCAGAATCAAGAAGCAACAGAAAATAGTGAAATAATATTCTCAACAAGCTGGATTCCTGCCCACACCCCAAATAAAGTGCTCCAACATTGCTTTCTTTTGTTCATGCTTAGGAATACACTTAAGATCAATAAATTTTAAGATTATGGGTTCCTATTCCAGCACTGGAGTGATTGGTTGTAAGTGTTAAAATCTATTCTCCTTCAGGATCATGATTTCTGTTTTTGATGAGAAGGCATTAGTAGCTAAATTTGAAAAATCACTTAAATCAAAGCAGTTTTAAGGAGTATTTACTCCTACTGGTTTAGCTTCACCTCAGAACCACAAGAATATCATCATAACAGTGAATAATTGTTTAAAACATGTGTGTTGTTTATGACACATTTATAACCAGTTGTTGCAATAGCTCGTTGTCTTTGCCTTTGTGGCACTATAGTTCTGTTCTTTGTGATGTCTTACGGTTTGTGATGTTGCTGTGCTTTAGTTTTAAAAACCAAGTGGGACTCTAAATGTAGATGTATGTCAGTTCTGAGTTCTTGTGTAAAACATAAATTTCTGGTTTCCATTTAAGTCATTCAGACTGTTGTTTTCTTCTTGCTGAATAGTAAAGGACTTTTCTTTTCATGTTTCCTATATATGTTAAAAAGTATGAAAACCATGCTTCAGCTGATGGTATTGCATACTTTTGTACTCAAAACTTTTCCTGTAAATACAACTGTCTTGTTCAGTTTTGTTGCAAATTGAATTACCATAAGAGACGTTGTTGATATTCCTTCTGATGTGTGTTTGATAAAAGAGATAAAAATAAAGTTAAAAAGAGGGTAGCAACAATAACAGAAAAGTTTCCAATTTTGAGTTCTGTATACCTTGCAAATACCTCTCAAGTGTGAAGATTAAGTAAAAATTTTTAAATAAAGTATGCAATAGCTGATTTTGCTTTCAGTGGCAATTGGAGATATAAACATTCCATGGGCACCCTAAATTATTAAAGTGTTTCCTAAAGGAAAAAAACACTGCTTTTAGGCCACAATTTTATTGATGTTCATTCAGGAATACTCTAAAGAAAGTTATCATTATGAAAACACAAATATAATCTTGCATGCAATTTTGGGGATTTTCTACTATGTCAAAACTATTAGGTTACTGTTGAGACTTCATGGCAGGTTCACAGTTTAAAAACACAATGTACAGAAAAAGTTCAGTAGTCTATGTATAGCAGCACTATTTTTTAAAGAGATAATCATGTTTTTTGTTTTTCTTTCCCCAGAAACATTTTATTTAAGGTATACAAACTTCATGCATTTCCTAAATACAACATAGGGAACATAGTGATCTTTGCCCCTCTACCTGCCACATTCCTGCCATCTCACCCTTCCTCCTCCTCCCTCTCCTATTCCCATTCTTACTTTTTAGTAATAACTATTTTCAATTAACTTTATACACATAAGATTAATGCTATACTAAGTAAAAAAAAGTGAAAAAAAAAACTGTTCCTCAATAGTGAAGACAAGGGCTGTTCAAAGTCATTGCATCTCAAAGTGTCAGTTTCACTTATATAGATTGCCTTTTAGGTGCTCTATTAGTTACCACAGATCAGGGAGAACAAATGGTATTTGTCCTTTGGGGACTGGCTTATTTCACTAAGTATAATGTTTTCAGTTGCATCCATTTTGTTGCAAATGACAGGATTTCATTTGTTTCACCACTGTGTGGTATTCCATATTGTACATTGCCCATAATTTCTTTATCCAGTCTTAAAAGTTGATGGACAATTGTGTTGATTCCATAACTTAGTTATTGTGAATTCAGCTGCAAAAAACATGGGGGTACAGATAACTATTTCATTTGCTGATTCCATTTTCCTTGGGTAAATTCCCAGGAGTGGGATGGTAGGTGTACTTTCAGATTTCTGAGGTATCTCCATTCTGTCTTCCATAGTGACTGGACCAGTTTACATTCCCACCAATACTGGATTAGGGTACCTTTTCCCCCATATCCTCGCAACCATTTGTTGATTTCTGTATGAGAGCCATTCTAACACCAATGAGGAGAAACCTCATTGTGGTTTTGATTTGCATTTCCCTGATGGATAGTGATCCTGAGCATTTTTTCATGTGCCTTTTGGCCATTTGGATTTCCTCTTTTGAAAACTACCTTTTCAAGTCTTTTGCCTATTTCTTAACTGGGTTGCTTGTTTTGTTGCTGTTGAGTTTCTTGTGCACTTTATATATTCTAGATATTAATCATTTATCAGTTGCATAGTTTGCAAATAATTTCTCCCATAATATTGGTTGCCTCTTCACTTTGTTGAGTGTTTCTTTTGCAGCACAGAAGCTTCTCAGCTTCATGTAATCCCATTTGTCAATTTTGTCTTTGATTGCCTGTGCCTACAAGCTCTTTTCCAAGAACTATTTGCCTATGCCAATGTCTTGCAGGGTTTCCCCAATGTTTTCTAATGATTTGATGATATCAGGGCATAGATTTAGATTTTTGATTCATTTTGAGTGGATTTTTGGGTAAGTTATAAAGTTGGGGTCTTTCTTCACATTGCTGCATATGGAATCCAGATTTCCCAGCACCCTTTTTTGAAGACACTGTCCTTGATTATAACTCCTTTTTCAAAATTAGGTGTAGACTCGTGGGTTTATTGCTGGCATTTCTATTATGTTCCATTGGTCTATCCAGGCTATTTTGATTATAACTGCTCTGTAGTGTGTCTTGAAATTGGGTATTGAAATGCCTCCAGCTTTGTTTTTCTTATATGAGATTGCGTTAGCTATTCTGGGTCTCTTGTGTTTCCATATGAATTTAATCATCATTTCTTTATCTCTGAGAAGAATATCCTTGGTATTTTGTTTAGTATTGCACTGAATCTGTAAATTGCTTTTGGTAGTATGGACATTTTGAAGATAATGATTCTTCCAATCCATGAACATGGAAGATTTTTTTTTTCATTTTTTGTGTCTTCTATTTCATTCTTTAATGTTTTATAACTCTTGTCGTAGAGATATTTGAGGTCTTTGGAACTGATCTTAGAAGTTCTTTCTCAGCTCTGCCATTGTGTGTGTATACAAAAGCTATTCTATATATAGAATCATGTCATCTGCAAATAGGAATCATTGGATTTTCTCCTTCCCAATTTGTATCCCTTTGATTTCTTTTTCTTGCCCAATGGCATTGGCTAAAACTTCTGGAACTATATTGAATAGCAATGGTGAAAGTGGACATCTTTGTCTGGTTCCAGATCTTAGAGAGGATGTTTCCAATTATTCCCCATTCAACAGCATGTAGACCATGAGTTTGTCATAAATTGTCTTGATTGTGTTTCATAAAGTTCCTTCTATACCCGATTTCCTTAAAGTTTTCATCAGGAAGGGTGCTGTATTTTATCAAGTGCTTTCTCTGCATCTATTGAGATAATCTTCTGGATTTTGTTCATCAGTTTTTTAATGGGATATTTCATATTGATTGATTTGCAAATGTTGAACAATCCCTGCAACCCAGGGATAAATCCCACTTGGTCCTGGTGAATGATCACCATGATGTATTGTTGGATTCAACAATTTATTATTTTATTGAGGTTTTGTGTGTCTATGTTCGTCAGGAAAATTGGTCTGTTGTTTTTTATCTGTTGTATCTTTTTTAAGTTTATGAATTAGGTGATACTCTCTTCATAGAAGAAGTTTGGGAGGATTCCTTCCATTTCAATAGTTTTCAATAGCTTGAGAAGAATTGGAGTTAGTTCTTTAAATGTCTGATAGAATTAAATAGTGAAGTCATGTGGTCCTGGGATTTTCTTTGGTGTGTGTGGCGGTTGTTAATGATTCAATTTCTGTTTTTTTTTTTTTTTTTTGACAGGCAGAGTGGACAGTAGAGGGAGACAGAGAGAAAGGTCTTCCTTTTTGCCGTTGGTTCACCCTCCAATGGCTGCCACGGTAGGCGCACTGCGGCAGGCGCACCGCGCCATTCCGATGGCGGGAGCCAGGTGCTTATCCTGGTCTCCCATGGGGTGCAGGGCCCAAGAACTTGGGCCATCCTCCACTGCACTCCCTGGCCACAGCAGAGAGCTGGCCTGGAAGAGGGGCAACCGGGACAGGATCAGTGCCCCGACCGGGACTAGAACCCGGTGTGCCGGCGCCGCAAGGTGGAGGATTAGCCTACTGAGCCGCGGCGTCGGCCCTCAATTTCTGTATTTATTATAAGTCTGTTTAGGTTTTCTATGGTTTCATGGCTCAATTTGGGTAGGATGTATGTGTCCAGGAATTTATCCATTTCTTCCAGGTTTCCTGATTTTTGGCATACAGTTCTTTATAGTAATTTTTGATGATTCTTTTTATTTTGAAGTATCTGTTGTTTGATTTCATATTTTCATCTCTAATTTTATTTATTTGGGTTTTCTCCCTCTTTTTTCTGGTTAGTTGGCCCAATGTTCTGTGAATTTTGTTTATTTTTTTCAAAAAAAAGTTCATTTATATTGTTTTTTGTTAAAATTTTGTTTATTTCTTCTCTAATTTTAATTATTTCTTTTCTACTGCTAATTTTATGTTTGTTTTTTTTTCCCCTAGGTCCCTGAAATGCATTGATAGCTCATTTATTTGTTGCCTGTCCAATTTCTTGATATAGGCACCTATCAGTTTAAACTTTCCTCTTAACACTGCTTTTGCTCTATCCCATTTTTTAATATGTTGTATTATGGTCTTCATTCGTTTTGAGAAATTTTTTGATTGATCTTTTGATTTCTTCTATGACCCACTGTTCCTTCAGGAGCATGTTGTTCAGTCTCCACGTGTTTTCATATATTCTAGATTCCTGAGTTGCTGATTTATACCTGTGATCTGATATTCCGCTGTGGTCTGAGAAGACGCATGGTGTGATTGTGATTTTTCTTTTTAATTTGCTGAGTCTTGCTTTATGGCCTAGCATGTGGTCAATCCTAGAGAAATTTCTATGAACTGGTAAGAAGAATGTGTATTCTGCATATGTAGGATGAAAAGTTCTGTAGATATCTGTTAGGTACATTTGGTTTTAATATTGATTAATTCTGTTCTTTCTTTGCTTATTTTCTGTCTAGCTGATCTGTGCTTTGCAGACAGTGGAGTATTGAAGTCCCCATTACTGCTGTTTTGGAGTCTAAGTCTTCCTTTATATCCTTAAGCATTTCTTTTAAGTAGACAGATGCTCTGTAATTAGGTGCATATACATTTATTATGGTCACATCTTCCTGCGGAATTAATTCCTTAATCATTACATAGTGCCCTCCTTTGTCTTTTTAAATAGTTTTTGTGTTAAAGTCTATTTTGTCTGAAATCAGTTTGGCTACCCCAGCTCTTTTTGGTTTCTATTAGTATAGAATATCTTTTGTCACCTTTCACTTTCAGTCTGCGTGCATTTTTGTTCATGGGATGTTTTTCTTGTAAGCAGCAAATAGATAGGTCTTGTTTTTAATCCATACAACCAGTCTGTATCTTTTAACTGGATATTTGAGACCATGTATGTTCCAGGTGACTATTCATAAGTAATGACTTGTCATTTTTCCATAAATATTTCTATTGTTGACTTCGGATTTCATTTGTATTTTCACTGGAAGGTTTTCTGTCGTCATCTTCTTTCATAGTGATGACCATGTTTCTGTGCTTCTCTGTGTAGCACTTCCTTAAGCATCTTTTGTAAAGCTGGACAATTCTTTATTTTTTGTTATGGATGTTCTTTATTACACCTTCACTCATAAATGAGTATAGTATTCTGGTTTGGCATTTTTTTTTCTCTTAAGACTTGTACGATAGCCCGGTGCCATGGCTTAACAAGCTAATCCTCCGCCTTGCGGCGCCGGCACACTGGGTTCTAGTCCTGGTTGGGGCGCCGGATTCTATCCCAGTTGCCCCTCTTCCAGACCAGCTCTCTGCTATGGCCCAGGAAGGCAGTGGAATTGGCTGTGAGTCTAATTGGAGATCCTCTGAAAGTAATCTGGTGTTTCTCTCTTGCACATTTTAGAATCTTTTCTGTACCACTGCTGTGGAGAGCTTGATTACAATGTACCATGGTGAAGATCTTTTGCAGTCATGTCTATTAGAAGTTCTTTTTTTAACTTTTATTTAATAAATATAAATTTCCAAAGTACAGCTTTTGAATTACAGTGTTTTTTCCCCCCATAACCTCCCTTCCACCCACAACCATCCCTTCTCCCACTCCCTCTCCCAGTCCATTTGCATCAAGATTCATTTTCAATTCTATTTATATACAGAAGTTCAATTTAGTATGTATTAAGTAAAGATTTCAGCAGTTTGCACCCACACCAAAACACAACGTGTAAAGTACTATTTGAGTACCAGTTATACAATTGATTCACATAGTACAACACATTAAGGACAGAGATCCTACATGGGGAGTAAGTGCACAATGACTCCTCTTTTTGACTTAACAATTGACACTCTTATTTATGATGTCAGTAAACACCCGAGGCTCTTGTCATGAGCTGCCAAGGAAGGCTATGTAAGCCTTTTGAGTTTGCCAACTCTGATCTTATTTAGACAAGGCCATAGTCAAAGTGGAAGTTCTCTCCTCCTTTCAGAGAAAGGTACCTCCTTCTTGGATGGCCCATTCTTTCCACTGGGATCTCAGTCACAGAGATCTTTCATTTAGGTCATTTTTTTTTTTCCAGAGTGTCTTGGCTTTCCATGCCTAAAATACTCTCATGGGCTCTTCAGAGAGAACTGAATGCCTTAAGGGCTGATTCTGAGACCAGAGTGCTGTTTAGGACATCTGCCCTTCTATGAGTCTGCTGTGTATCCCACTTCCCATGTTGGATCATTCTCTCCTTTTTGATTCTATCAGTTAGTATTAGCAGACACTAGTCTTTTTTATGTGATCCCTTTGACTCTTAGACCTATCAGTATGATCAATTATGAACTGAAACTGATCACTTTGACTTGTAAGATGGCATTGGTTCATGCCACCTTGATGGGATTGAATTGGAATCCCCTGGCATGTTTCTAACTCTACTGTTTGGGGCAAGTCCAATTGAGCATGTCCCAAATTGTACATCACCTCCCTCTCTTATTCCCACTCTTATATTTAACAGTGATAACTTTTCAGTTAAATTTAAACACCTAAGAATAATTGTGTGTTAACTAAAGAGTTCAGTCGATAATATTAAGTAGGACAAAAAAATAATAAAAGGGATAAAGTAGTAAGTTGTTCCCCAACAGTCAGGACAAGGGCTGATCAAGTCATTGTCTCATAGTGTCCATTTCACTTCAACAGGTTTCCTTTTAGGTGCTCGGTTAGTTGTCACCAATCAGGGAGAACATATGATATTTGTCCCTTTGGGACTGTCTTAATTCACTCAGCATGATGTTTTCCAGATTTCCTCCATTTTGTTACAAATGACCGTATTTCATTTTTTGTTTTTACTGTTAGTTCTATGTGCTTCCTGTACTTAGATCTTCCATTCTTTCTCCAAAGTGGGGGGGGGGGGGCGCATTTTCTAATTATTTCACTAAAAAGGCCTTTTAATCCATTCTTCCTTTCCTCACCTCCAGGAACTACTGAGGCTTGTATATTGGGTTGTTTGATAGTATCTCATAAATCTCCAGCACTCTTTTTTAAATTTTTGAATTCATTGTTTTTCTTTTTTTGGGTCTGACTGTAAAATCTCCAGATATTTGTCTTCTAACTGGAATATTCTTTCTTCTCCCTCACCAAGTCTGTTTTTAAAACTTTCCCCTGTATTATTTATTTAATCTGTTGAATTTTTTTATTCCCAATATTTCAAATTCATTTCTCTTTAAATATCTATTTCATTGCAAAAATGTTCATTTATGTCATGTATGGATATCTTTAATTCATGGATTTGCTTTTGATTACTTCTATGTAATCCTACAATTGATTTTTTGTTTTCCATTTCTGGCATTTCTTCAATCTCTTCATCTTCACATTCTTGTACTGAAGTATTTTTGTGTTAATTTTGGGGCAACAAGTTGTCTTCCTTATTCTTGTTTCTGAAATTTATCCCTTTTTTTTTCCTGTGATGGCTTTTATTTTTGGACTAACCCTCTGTGGCTTAGTGGAGTGTCTGCTCTTTCAGTGAATACCCAGAGAAATGTGCTGAGCATGGCCTAGGAACTTTTTTCAGTGCCCCAGCCTGTGGTTAATGTCCAAGGTAACACCCAATTTGAGCTTGGTAGGTCTCTTTTTTTTTTTTTTTATTCAGAAAGGTGAGTTTGATCAGCTCTGTTGGCATAGTCTCATATTTACCACCAATTCTCCAAGGAGACCAATTCCCAAGTGCTAGCACTACTGAGTGCAATATTCATCTGCACATGAACCACACAAAGGATCAGTGCAGTCCTCACTGTGAGCACAGATCCCACAGTAATGATTATCACCAGGTAATCAGGAAGCATTGAGTGTGCGCAGCCACCCACAGAGCAGCACTATTTTATTATTTGACTTTACACAAACATTTATTTTCATAACATTAGGTGTCATCCCTACTAGAGATTTTGTTTTGTTTTGTTTTCTTAAATTATCTATGGAAAATTTTCAAAGAAAAACTTAGTTATGCTGCCCAATCTGAGGGTTCATTACTCTTCCATTTGTGCTCTCTCTCTGTCTCTCTCTCCCTCTCTTTCTCTATCTCTCTCCCCCTTCTCTCATTTGCAATACATATAAAAATGAAATACTACAGCTAAGACCAAGAAACTTATTACTTTGGAAGGAGGGGCTAATATCCTTTCACAGGATATATTAACATAGAAAAAATGATGAAGAATGAGAAGAAACAAAATAATAAACAAATAATTTTCACATTCTCTTTATTGCCTATCTTGTGCCTTACTATTATCTTTCATTTTTACCTGAATCCTCTGCTTCATATTCATTCAGCAAATGGATGCTGACTTCCAGCAGCAGTTGGACCTGTACACTCGAGGTAAGGATCAATGTCCCTAAAGGACTAAAGAGGATCTGTGTTCCATAACCCTGCATCATCCCCTGCTCTCCATGGAAACTATTGCTCCCTTCTTTCACTGTTCATTAGTACTCTGCTGTAAAGACATCCAGATTTCTTATCTTCAGTTGGATAATGCTTACCACTTCTTAAACTCACTTAAGAGCTTTTAGAAATGTGCTGAAATATTTCAATGCCTGCTGTCACAATGCTGTGAGTTTTCACGATATTCATGTCACTTTGACATAACATATTGGAGCATGGGAAGAGAGACAGATGCATTTAATCAATTCAGTCTCTACATAGAAGGCTTAAATGTTTTATGTATGGTGAATAAATCTAAAGGTTTTGTCTCCTTTACAAATGGTACTTTTATACTTCTCTGAGTAATCTTGTGAGTATAAAGTAAACTGGTAGTAGATTGTTGTTAAAATTAAAAGGGGGGTCGCCGGTGCCGTGGCTCACTAGGTTAATCCTTCGCCTGTGGTGCAGTCCAGCTCTCTGCTGTGGCCGGAGAGGGCAGTGGAGGATGGCCCAGGTGCTTGGGCCCCGCACCCACATGGGAGACCAAGAAGAAGTACCTGGCCCCTGGCTTCAGATTGGCACAGTGCTGGCTGTAGCAGCCATTTTATGAGTGAACCATTGGAAGGAAGACCTTACTCTCTCTCTCTCTCTCTCACTGTCTATAACTCTACCTGTCAAATAAATAAAAAAAAAAAGTTAAAACAGGGAATAAGAGGGGAAGAAGGAAGAAGGGTGAGAGTGTGGGCAGGGTGGAGGGTAACATAGGAAGTTTTACTATGTTCCTAAATCTATACATATGCAATACATGAAATATATTTACTTTAAATAAAATTTTTAAAAAAATTAAATAGAAAATCCTGAAAAATAACTTCTTTTATTTTCCAAACTAAAAAATTCTATCTAAAATTTCTCTTAATATATCCCCTGCTCTTCCTTTTCCTACTTCTACTTATCCTTTGCTTCCAGCAACTTTTAAATGTTTTTTTTTCCCCATATGAATATTGTATTAACTCTATGTTTTTAGCCTTTTTCTCTATAGTCTGTCATAAGCTTGTTCACTGTTATCTTGGATTTGAAAACTAAGATAATATTGTTCTTTTTTAAAAGTTTTATTTATTTATTTGAAAGGCAGAGTTACACAGAAAGAGAGAGGCCCTTCGTCCACTGATTTACTCCTCCAAGGGCAAAATGGCCAGGTTTGTGCCAGGCCAAAGAAAGTATGGAGAATATATGGAGACAGTTAGTACTTTGAAATTTTATACAAAATAGTTCAGGAGAACCTCACTGAGAAGATTAAATTAGAGTAGAAACAGGAAGGATAAAGGATAGATAACCACATTGTTCTCTAGGAGACTAAAACTTTGAACTAAAACAACAGAGAGAGCATTTTTTAAAAACTCTAAGGCAAGAAAATGGATGATATGTTTTGGGAGACGAGCAAGCAAGCCACCATATCCAGAGGATAGAAAACAAAGGAAATATAACATGAGATGAGGTTAGGAGGATAACATAGCATTGTGGATTGGAAATCGAGTGCAAATTGCTTTGCTGAACATCCCCAAGATCTTCCCTTTTCAGGAGCAGGTGTTTGGCCGAGTAGTTGAAATTCCACTCTTAATGGTTAAGACTTTTCTATCCCCGATCCTAACCTCTCACCCCAATTAGAGTGCCTGGGTTTGATTTCAGGCTCTGGCTCCTAACTCTAGCTTTCTGCTTATGTAGACCATGGGAGATGTAGGAGATACTAACATGGCTCAAATAGTTGATTGCCTGTCTACCACGTGGGAGACCTGGATTACATTCCTGACTCCTGACTCTGGCTTCAATCCAGGCCTGGCTGTAAAGAGTTTTGGGGAAGTGAACCAATAAATGGTTGTGAGCTCTCTCACTTTCTTCCTGTCTAATAAGCAAATATAGTTTTTTAAAATATTGTAGCTTTTACTTAAAACACTTAGCAAACTATGGAATATTTTGTGCAGAAAAATTGCATCATCTTCTTTTCAATTATATTGGATCATTATGGCTGTGATATGGAGAGAGAAGAGTTGGGAAACAATCAAAAGAAATGATGGTGGACAATGGCGGTAATGAAAGACTGTTGGGGATGGCAATGTGGCTTGGTGTGGTTGGCCTCCACATGGAGTGCTGGCATACCATATAGGTGATGGTTTGAGTCTCAGCTGATCCACTTCTGATCCTGCTTCCTGCTGATGGCCTGGGAGGGCAATAGAGGACAGCCCAGGTATTTGGGCCCCTGCATCCAAGTGGGAAGTCAGGAGAAGGCTCCTGGCTCCCTGCTCCTGGCTTTGGATGGGCCCAGCTCTGGCCATCATGGCCATTTGGAGAGTGAACCAGTGGATGGAAGTTCTCTGTGTCTCTCCCTCTATCTGTAGTTCTGCCTCTCATATAAATATATCTTTAAAAACATCAGAAAGAAAGAGAAGAGCTAATATTTGTAATATTTTTGAGGGACTATCACTAGCTATTCTAAGACATTGAACATGGGCAAAATAGAGAGGGGTCAGTGATGACTCCAAAGTTATTGGCTTCAGCAACTGGATATAACTAAATTACCACAAACAGGAATGAGGAAATCCTCAAGAGCAGCAGGCTTTGCACATGTCAGTTTTGAAATGCTATTGAACTTCTTTGTTGAGATGCTGAATCGTGAGGTGGACATATAACTGTGCTCAAGATAGATTTAATATTAATCATCACATAAATGCAATATATATTCATGAGACTATATATAAGATTGTCAAGCGTGTGATTATATTTACAGGAGTAAAATTTTGAACATGGGAATGGTTCAATATTAAATGGGCTGGCCATAGTAGCTACCACAATTACTATGGCTCAGTAAATGTTGGTACATCAATTATATGCACATAGCACCATTAACAATGTCTTTAAGATATAAAGAGCTATTTATAGATCTATGAGTCTGGGTCTGGTGAGGTTCCTCCTTATACCTAGTACTCAGTTTCTTCTTTCTACTAAATCACCATTTTTCCATTTGTTTGTCAGTTCATGATTTTAAAGTAGCTACTGCAATTCCAGGTGTTGTCCATAATACAGTTAAGAAGAAAGGGCAGAAAAGAAGTAAAGGAAAGTCAAGTCATCAATCAAGTCACGTTTGTCCCATTAAAAATCTTTCCTGGAATCTTCATCCAGAGGTTTCTGAAAATTCTGTAACAATTAGCAACAAAAAGGTCTTGAAATATATTTGGCTTTCAATATCCTACAGCAAGAGCTAAAAAACATTCAGGGCAAAAGGCCAGAGAGTAAACATAGCAGAAATAGTTCATTGTACAATAACAGCTGAAAAAGAGACAGTATGTAAATGAATGGATGTGGTTATGTTTAAATAAATTTTATTTACAAAAGTAGGAAGCACTTCAATATGGTTTGTGGTCTATAGTTCACTGAGATTTGGCCTATGGGGTATGAGAAATAGGAAAAGGGACTGTGTGTAGCTTTGGGGCTAGTTATAGTATATATTCCAGGTGGTTGTTAGGAATTAAGACCAATGATTACAGTAATCTCTAAGAGTAGAAATACTGAATAATAAATGGAAAATGTAGGATTATGCTTAGCTCCACCACTTTATACCCAGTGTAACTTTGGGCGAGTCACTTAACCTTTCAATGCGAGTTTTTTCATCTGTGAAACAGATATAATAAAGCCTGCCTAGCCACGTCTATAGGTGGGTGGGAGAATTAAATGGAATAATGTGAAATGAAATGAAAGTGCTTTGAAAACTCTTGATATTCACAAATATGTGGTACTTAAAGGCTTGGCACAAAATTCATTCTGTCAAGCACATTGAGTTTTTCCTATTTTTTAGAGAAGTGTCTTTTCATACAATTACAAAATGAAATATAATGCACTGCAGGAAGCTAAAGTGTTACCTTTGTAGCCTAACCCTGCTGAGACTTGTGATAAGAGGAAAGTGAACTCAGATGTGAATTACTGGAAGATCTAAGTGAGAAAGGAATAGATACATAAAAATCAGAAAAATATAACTTATGAACAGTTCTGGGAGAACACAACCTAATGTAATGGTTGACATTTTTCTTTGGGAGAAAAGAAATGCAATACATGGTATCTTGGAATAGCAAATATTTTGTCTTCTGATTTTCAAAATATCATTTAAAAATTTAAAAATGTCATTTAGTGAATTTCTGTACCCAGACATACTTCCCTGCGTCACATTTGCTTTTTATTTTATTTTCATTACAAATGCTGTGTTGAGCATGGACTCAGGGGCCCTCACTTACAATCATACATTTTTCATTAAACCCTAGTATACTCTAAAACTCTGGCCAATCCTTTAACTTACTTTGAACTCAATTGCTTCACCTATGGAATATGGAAATTAAACTACCAGTGAAAGATATCTCCTAGTTCTACAATTTTATGTTTTATTTTAGTGTGTTGAGTCACCACTTCACACGCCTGCTTCCCAAATGTGGAGTGCATGGTTTGAGTTCTGTCTCTTCTGGTTCTGATCCTGCTTCTTGCTGATGTGTACCCATAGAGTCAGCAGATGATGATTCAAGTAGTTGGGTTATTGCCACTCATGGGGGAGCCCCAGATTCAGTTCCAGGCTCCTGGATTGGCCTCACTAAGCCCAGCCCTGACAGTTGCATGCATTTTCAGACTGAACTAGCAGATTGATGTTGTCTAAATATTTGTCTCTGTCTCTCTTTTTCTGACTATCAAACAAAATGAAAATTTAAAAAGAAATTACATGCAGCAATGTGTACTCATAGTGAACTATGGCTTCAGTATATAAATTGTTTAAAACAGCTACCTA
The DNA here is from genome assembly GCF_033115175.1 of Lepus europaeus. Taxonomy (NCBI): domain Eukaryota; kingdom Metazoa; phylum Chordata; class Mammalia; order Lagomorpha; family Leporidae; genus Lepus; species Lepus europaeus. The sequence goes on along the minus strand of NC_084829.1, from coordinate 62,862,192 downwards.
AGTACTAATTAATATGATTGTTGAAAAGGATGGTTTTTTGTATTCAGCAATATTTTTATCCATTTATTTTCTTTTCTCAACAGTTTTACAACATTCCATGTAGCATTTTTCATTATTTCTCCAGGTTTGCTTTACTATGGTAGATAAACACTATGGTTAAAATGAAAAGTGATATTTCAAGATGTTCACAAGTGCAATGTCACACAGACCATTTCTTCTGAGTAAGAAACTGTGATATGTTTCATCTCACAATGTTTCATTGTCATTTGTTGTTATACTTCATGGTTTCAAAATACCTAATAAGCTTTAGAAGTTGCAAGAATTGAATTTTTTGTGCAATCTGAGAAATTCTCATGTATTTTTTGTTAAAGTAATGCTGTACTGAGCTTTCAAAATTTTCCTAGTTGCAAACCGGCCAAAACCTTTGCATTTAGAAATATATGTATATAATCTCCAAAAAATTTGTATATAAAGGGCTGAGACAAATTCTATCAACAACTTACTAATGAGATAAACTGTCATATGATATATAAATATTTATTTCTACTGCTTATGAAAAGGGAGAGCTTCAAGTCCCAACCAGTCAGTATCTAAATAAGTTCAGGAATTCTAGGTAATATGATAGTCTCTCCTTGAAGTTGGGATATGATTCTTATTAAAATAAATATTAATGATAGTCCATTCCCTGACAAATAATTAATAGTGAAGGACAGCCATAGTGGACATTCAGAAGTTCAATAAGAATTTCCTGGATGCTCACTGTCCATCCTTCAAGTAAATGATAGGAATTTAATTGTTGTGGTTATAGTAGCATCATTTTCTCCTAACCAGTGTTTGCATCAGGATGAACTGGAGATATAAAATGAAAGAAAAAGAGAAAATATGAAAATATGGGGATGTTGGTGGATTTTGATAAAATTTTTTTTCTTTTACATTTTTTAACTTTTATTTAATGAATATAAATTTCCAATGTACAGCTTATGGATTACAATGGCTTCCCCCCCATAACTTCCCTCCCACCTGCAACCCTCCCCTCTCCGCTCCCTCTCCCTTTCCATTCACATCAAGATTCATTTTCAATTCTCTTTATATACAGAAGATCAGTTTAGTATATACTAAGTAAAGATTTCAACAGTTTGCCCCCACATAGCAACACAAAGTGAAAAAATACTGTTGGAGTAATAGTTATAGCATTAAATAACAGTGTACAGCACATTAAAGACAGAGATCCTACATGATATTTTTTAAAAATTAATTATCTATGCAATTTCCAATTTAACACCAGTTTTTTTTTCATTTTCAATTCTCTTTATATACAGAAGATCGATTCAGTACATAATTAGTAAGGATCTCATCAGTTTGTACCCACACAGAGACACAAAGTGTAAAAATACTGTTTCAGTACTAGTTATAGCATCACTACACATTAGAAAACACATTAAGGACAGATCCCACATGGGATGTAAGTGCACAGTGACTCCTGTTGCTGACTTAACAATTTGACACTCCTGTTCACGGTGTCAGTAATCTCCCTAGGCTCTAGTCATGAGTTGCCAGGGCTATGGAAGCCTTTAGGGTTTAACGACTTTGATCTTATTTCGATAGGGTCATAGTCAAAGTGGAAGTTCTCTCCTCCCTTAAGAGAAAGGTACCTCCTTCTTTGATGGCCCCGTTCTTTCCACTGGGATCTCACTCACAGAGATCTTTCATTTAGGTCTTCTTCTTTTTTTTCTTTTCCATGGTATCTTGGCTTTCCATGCCTACAATACTCTCATGGGCTCTTGAGCCAGATCCAAATGCCTTAAGGGCTGATTCTGAGGCCAGAGTGTTGTTTAGGACATTTGCCATTCTATGAGTCTGCTGTGTATCCTGCTTCCCATGTTGGATCCTTCTCTCCCTTTTTGATTCTATCAGTTAGTATTAGCAGACACTTATCTTGATGTGTTGTTTGATTCAATTGCCAGGATTTTGTTTTAGATTTTGCATCTATGTTCCACAGGGCTATCAGTCTATAGGTCTCTCTTTTGTTATATTTTTCTCTGGTTTTAGAACTAAGGTAATACTGGTCTCATGCAATGAATATGGAAGGGTTCTCTGCCTTTCAGTTGTATTGAATAATTTAAGAAGAATTGGGATTCTTTCTTCTCTAAGAGTTTGGTAAAATTCAGCATTTAAGCCACCTAGTCCTGAGCTATTCTTCGTTTCAGTGGCTATTACTGATTAAATCCTAGTCATGGTCATTTCTCTGTACAGGTTTTCTATATTTTATGCCTCAATTTTTGTAAATTATATGTGTCCAGAATTCAATCCACTTTTAGATTTTCCAATTTATTGGCATATATCCATTTGTGATAATAACTAATGATTATTTGTGTTTCTTTAGTATTAGTTGTAACGTCTCCTTTTTCATCTCTGATTTTGTGTATTTGGGTCTTCTTTCCCCTGCCCCTTTTTGGGGGAGTTAGTTGGGGCAATGGTATATCAATTTGTTTTACTTATCTTTTGTGTAGTCTTTTTAAAATTTCTGTTTATTTCTTCTTTTTTATTATTTCTTTTCTCTTGTTACTTTTGGTCCTTTTTCTTGGTTTTGTAAGTCCTAGACAATCATTATTCAATAATTTAATTGACACCTTTCCAATTATTTAGTGTAGGCACTTATTGCTAAGCCCCCAGTTCCTCAGGATGAAATCAAAGCCAGTGAGGACAAGGGATTTCTCTCTAAGTCCAGCCACCAGTAGCACAGGCTATGGCAGTCTCCTCTCACCTCCCTGTGAAGCCAGTGCTTACCAATCAGGCATAAGTCATTTATGTAGGGGTCATTTGGTACAGAGCCAATGGCTGCACATCTGTCCTCTCTTCTCCCTGCTCCATGGAGTCTCTGTTCTGTTCTGTCTAATCTCCAGATCTCCATTGAATATTTCTCTGTCTCCTGGGAATGTAGCCTTCCCCCCCACCTACCCAATCACTTTTTTCCCCCGATACTTGTCTGTGGCTTAGGTCAGTGACTTCCTATTCAGCCACCTTGGATTTTCTAAATAACTGTGATCTTGGTCTTATAATTTGATCAAACTCTAGGCAGTGTCATGGAATTAAATGCTAAAAATTGCATACTCTGTGCAGGAAATAGATCATTCAAAATGATCTATTAATTGTGTGACTTGCTGAACTATAGTGGGAGAACCAGGGACTTGTTGTGAGGTGTTAGAGCTTCAAAACCTCTCAGAGTTGAATAGCCACAATATAAGTGGTTTAATTCATGGCTTTAGGATTTAAAAAATATATACATGAGGTGATACATGTGGAACTCCTTAGGTACTGTCAAATACAACACAGGTCTCAATGATTTTGATGATGATTTCTATCTAGGCATTAGGATCTAAATACCAACATTTGAGAAATTAGCAATAGAAGTGAGTAAGTTAAGAAAAATATGTACAACCATGAAGTAATGTATAAGGTATTTAAATTAATATAAAAAGAGTTCAGGTAATGTTACTTTTAATAATAATGATAAAAATAACAGAAAACATTCCAAAGGAAAATCTAATATGACAGAAAAGTTAATTATGAAATCTCTAAATCAGAAAAACATCTACATATAATGTATTTAAGAGCATTTTAAGTTTATGCTCCACTGTAGAGATCATTTTATTGCTGACATAAGACTTAAAAGTTGTTCTGTTAAATTTATAGGCCTCATTCTGAGTTGTGCCTTGAGACATGAGTGCTCTTTGTTTTAATTATTATTCCTCTTATGACTTGCAACATCATTTTCCACAAGGCAAGACAAGTAAAACATATCTCCACCGGTTTATAAATACTATTGGCTGACTCACTGAGCTTCTCTTCATTTAATGCTGTAATTATCTGCATTTAATGATTCATTATATTATAACTCAGTAGAGGAGATGCTATGAGATAACATTTAAAAATTAAAATTATAAATAATAGCCTATTGTTTTCCATATAATATTCCTTATTAATCTTACATAATTTTAATTCAGATTCATTAAACACTTATGTGTAGGTATATGATTGTATATTTAAAAAAGAAATGATTTTTCTATTTAATTCTGTATTCTGATTGGTAGTAGTAAATTAAATTTTTAAAGTCCCTCATAAAGAAATTAATAGCTTTATTCATAAACCCTTCAGTTATATTATCAGCCTGCTCAATTAATAAAAAATACAGATCAGAAGTAAAATTGTCCCCTTTTCTCCAAGTCAGCACATAAAAGTCATACACAGGTTTTTCATACTCTTGATGCCTAGTGAGTATTTGCAGCATAAAACACATTAAAATTGCTCTAAGCACTTGAACTGAAGGTCAAAGCATATATAACAATGTTTCTCTTTTTTCACAAAACTTCAGATAAAAATGTTGGAAGTCTTTTCCTGTAACTACATATATATTTTAGTTTTAATGTTTATGTATATGTTCAATATATAATTACTGTAAATATAACAAGAAAGCAATAAAATGCTTAGAAGTCAATATATATCAACAAGGCAGAGTGGTCAGTAATCAATCGCATTTAAAGTATTGAAGTTTGGAGGAAAATATTTCTCCTTTTCCTTAGTTTCATTAGTAAATGGAGGTTGATTTCTTAAAACATAAAAACAAATAATGCCTTTTTAAAACCTGTGACTCTGATCAGTGCTGTGGCATAACAGGTTAAGCCACAACCTATGATGCACACATCAGATATGGACACTGGTTCAACTCTAGGCTGCTCTACTTCAGATCCAGTTCCTTGCTAATGCACCTGGAAAAGCAGCCAAGGATGTCCCAAGTCCTTAGGTCACTGCACCCACTTGGGAAACCCAGAAGAAGCTCCTGGCTCCTGTCTGGCCCAGCCTCAGTGGTTGATGTCATTTGGGGAGTGAACCAGCAGATAGAAAATCTCTCTCTCTCTCTCTTATTTATTATTATTTTTGATAGGCAGAGTGGACAGTGAGAGAGAGCGAAAAAGAGAAAGGTCTTCCTTTTGCCGTTGCTTTACCCTCCAATGGCCGCTACTGCCGGAGCACTGATCCAAAGGCAGGAGCCAGGTGCTTATCCTGGTCTCCCATGCGGGTGCAGGGCCCAAGCACTTGGGCCATCCTCCACTGCTAGGATTAGCCTAGTGAGCCTTGGCGCCGGTCTCCTCTCCCCTCCCCTCCCTTCCCCTCTCCTCTCCTCTCCTCTCCTCTCTCCCTTTCTAGTAAAAATGAATAAGTAAATCTTGAAAGAAAAAAAAGAAAAAGAAACCCTGCGGTTCTTAGGTTCTTAGGTTCTTAATTAAATTAAACTGGAAGTTGTTCTAACTTGTAGTTCCATTATTTGAAGCAAACAAGACTGATTAACACATCAATTGTCTTAAATAGTGGCCTGATTGTTTGAAAGAGTAATAAATTTCTGGACAATGAACAAATAATTCTGAGTGAAGCAAAATAAAATCAAAGAAGACTAAAACACAGGAGTGAATTAGTAAAGAAACTCTCAGAGCAGAAACATTTTATATGATAATTACCACTAGAAAAAGGCCATTATATCAGAAAAAGGAGCAAAATCTTACTTTTTTAAGTTAAATATTAACCTTCCAATATATTAAGATAAAATTTAATAAAACTGACCATTAAAAATAAAAACATCATAAATGTAAATCCTTAATGCTTGATGATGTTATTTATTTATTTATTTATTTATTTATTTATTTTTTGACAGGCAGATGGACAGTGAGAGAGAGTCAGAGAGAAAGGTCTTCCTTTGCTGTTGGTTCACCCCCCAATGGCTGCTGTGGCCGACACACTGTGGCCGGCGCACTGCGCTGATTGGAAAGCAGGAGCCAGGTGCTTCTCCTGGTCTCCCATGGGGTGCAGGGCCCAAGCACTTGGGCCATCCTCCACTGTACTCCAGGGCCATAGCAGAGAGCTGGCCTGGAAGAGGGGCAACCGGGACAGAATCCAGAGCCCCGACTGGGACTAGAACCCAGTGTGCCGGCACCGCAGGCAGAGGATTAGCCAAGTGAGCCATGGTGCCGGCCGATGATGTTATATTAATATCTCTCTTTTTTGACTCTTATTTCAAGAAATTCATGTGAAATTAGTGCTCATATTATTTTAGGATATTTTACACTAAGTGACCATGCCTAATAAGTATTATCAGAGATTCCTTTGGGTAAAAAACATTTTAATAACTAAATAAATATAATTAATTCATAAAAACATAATTTAAAAATCAAAAATCATATTCTCTATATGTGATAAACAATATGGAAGAATAAACTTTGTTTAACTATTACAGTTTTTTATCAATTCTGATTATTTGAAAAACTGAAATAAATTATTTTTCTAAGCAGATTCCTTTGAATGAGCAATACCCATTTAAAACTACTAACTCTGGTCCTGTTCAATATGAAAGCTAAGAAACAACTTACACTTTGTCTCAAACACAATGATCAATGATAATGTAAAGATAACATTAAAAATATTAAAATAAAATTCAATAAAGCAACTTATTTACAATCTCGTTACTAAAAATCAATTTTCTGATTTTAGAATAACAGTAAGATCTTTGGATTTTACCTTGGATATATTTGAAACAGTATTTTTATGATTTCACACAGTACACTGGTCATATAATGGTTATGAGTAAATTATGCACGATGAGAATCTGTGGTACATCTTTATTTCAAGGACTTGCTCATATATGTGTCTTCATTTATATATTTTTGGATAAAAAAATTATTGATATTTTTAGAGTTGATTAAATAATACTTACATCTTATATTTGCACATTTATAGGTTTTATTTAAAAGTTTGGCAGGTAAATATTTTATGATCCATTTGCTACTAGAAGATTTAAGAATGGTGACCAATTCGGGGCTGGCACCGTGGCTCACTTAGCTAATCTTCCGCCTGTTACACCGGCATCCCATATGGGCCCCGGGTTCTAGTCCTGGTTGCTCCTCTTCCAGTTCAGCTTTCTGCTATGGCCCAGGAAGGCAGTGGAGGATGGCCCAAGTGCTTGGGCCCTGCACCCACGTGGGAGACCAGGAAGAAGCACCTGGCTCCTGGCTTCAGATTGGCGCGGCACGCCGGCCATGGCAGCCATTTGTGGGGTGAAGAGCTTTCTCTCTGTCTCTTCTTCTCACTGTCTGTAACTCTACCTGTCAAATAAATAAATAAATAATCTTTTAAAAAAAATGATGACCAATTAAAAAACTGCTATCATTTTTTTTTTGTATTTGGTGCAATCATTATCTAATCATCTAGTGTTTATTTTTTTGTTACAGATGAAACCTCTTATAGATCAATTTTAAGTACACTCAGTTCATTTTATGCATTTTTATCACAGATGTACATTCTACAGAGAAAACTAATTATAACCCACGGGGAACACGGTACGTTGTACCTTTTTTCAAATCATAATATTCATTGGACTACAAATAATTCATACATAGCTTGCTACTGACGGAAGTTTTCTGAATTATTTCACATGCATAGGTGATAGCAGCCAAACATACAGCAAGGGGTAATAGAGGCTTTGAATCAAAAAAAAATATTTATTTAAACTTTTCAGATATTTTCCTTGATATAATTTTTTGAATATTTCGATACAGTATTCTGTAGCATAGATGTTTATATTATGTTCTAAATTTTTGGCATCTCAACATCTGTTTTTAGGGACATACTTCCCAAAATAACTCAAAATGTGCATTTAGATCAGATTTCAGATTTAATTGTGAAAAGTGTAGGCATTTTCCTTGAGATAACATAATGCACAGAACCAAAAACAATGTAAAATAAAACAATTAAATTTGAAGACATGTCTTATTTTGTATCTTTGGGGATGTCAGTCAGCTAATGATTGGATTTTGCACTAATCAATACAAAGAATCTTTAGTGAATAAATTGCTTTTCCTAGTTTTCTAAGAAAAGTTAACAAAAGTTAACAATTATACTAGAAAAAGTTGTTTTATTTCATAATCTGTAAAATATTTTTGCTTATTAACCTTTATCTAACTGAATGAAAATTTTCAAAAAATTGGGATTGGAGAAATCAAAGCAGGATTACAAGTGTAAACATACTGTGTTATGTGAAGACCAACATAGAGCTTTTTTCAATCAGTTCATCATTACTTTTGGTGAAAAAAATCAGCATTCAGTTTTAAGAAACACAATCACTCGGATCCTCACATTCTCTTTTACACATACAGTTGAAACACTTATCTGATCTTTTCAGTTCAACCTATTTACCTTTGATTATATTTTAATAAATTCTGCTTGATTATCAGTTAGGTTATCCATTTGAATTCCTGACCATATTTACATATAGAGTTTTTTTTCTGCTTTTAATTATTTTCTACTTTCTCACTTAAAAATGATCTCACTCAAGCATACTTTACCTAACACTTCACATAGGTACTAAGATTACAGGTATTTGCTCATAAAGAACTATACATTACCAGTAACTGTGGTGAACAGTGAATTACTAAATTGATTGCTTATGACTGTTCATGGAAAGATTTAACCAGGTCTCCACACCCCATCCATTAAATTGCTACTATGTTAAATAGTTGAATTAATTTATTTAACAAAACATCAATGTTTTGAACATTTGTTCTATGATAGCACTGATAATTTAAAATTACTTAGTGTTTACAAACTTTTAAATGATATTTTATGATATTTTATTGTATTTATTTAAACGTTATTATCTTATGTGTAGTGTTATAGTCACAATAATTGTAAGAAAATGAAAATAAGGAGAACGAACTACATGGCTGAGTTCCTAAAATAGTCACAGTCAAAACTATCCATAAAATGAGATGCATCTATAGCAAAATGAGTGGGCATGGAGGTGATTACATTTAGAGTAAGTGATCAGTCAGAAAAAGCAAGTAACATATATTCTCTCTGCTTTGTGCAATCTGAAAAAAAAAAACGTTGATGGGAACATAGACTAGTGATTATTTTAGATAGAGAAGAGTAAATAAAATCTAAGGTTATATTTCATGAGGACACACATACACGAGCAAATAGAAGCAATAACTTCTGTCACTCCACAACACATTACAATGACTAGCTCACAACATCTTCTTATACATATGTTATGAAGGATTAGAAGTGAGGTGCTTGATGACTCCAAATATTAAGAAATTGCAAGAAAACAAAATGCTAATTTTGTCATTTTTTCATATACATTGTCTATGACATGATAAAATATTACATTGGACCCCCATAAAATGCACAAATATGAGTTAATCCAAAAATATTAAAGATGGGATATTTTTATTTAGGTCACATCTGGAGGTTTTTAAATAATGTAAAAGTTTTAGGGTTATTTTCTTAATATAGCAAATTTATTTACTTGTGAAACATGAAGAGAATACTTATATAAACAGCTCTAATGTTTATGAGAAATACTGGTGCACTAACTAACAAGACTAATTTACATTAGTAATGAAAATAGCTAAAAAGGAGAGAAAGTACCATGAATGAATTTTCTCCTAATCAATTAACACAGATAATTTTAGTTTCTTAAGATAGTTTATATTTTAAGTACTAAAAACACACCAGAATAAATCTTAATGAATTTATATAAAATGGATAAAAAATCAATGATTAATACATAAAAATGATTGACTATGTAACATCATTCGCACATTTTAAATAAATGATATTAATATTTCACATTTTGGAGTATATAACTACTTCTTGGTTTTTGTATAGCTCTTCCTTAATTAACTCATCAATTAAAAACTTGGAGATTATAATGCATTTTCCAAAAAGGTCAGGGATTAGTTTAAGCAACGTATTTTTATTTGATAATACTTTTAGCAGATATAATTTAGTTTATAGCTTATAAGGATTAATGTACTTTATAGAAAATGAAATATTTCTTTTCCCTTGAGTGGTATTCAACTAGATGGATTTTATAACTTGAATCAGTATCAAGAAATTTCTTTTGTTTTAATGATGTATTTTATTTATTTGAATGGTAGAGTTACAGAGAGAGGGAGGAAGAAACAGAGAGATCTTCCATCCACTGGTTCACTTGCCAAATGACCACAATGGCTGGGGACCGAGCCAGGTCAAAGCCAGGACCCTGGAGCTGCTTCTGGTCCTCCACAGGGGTGCAGGAGACCACGGACTTGGGCCATTTTCTGCTGCTTTCCCAGGCTTATTAGTAGGAAGCTGCATTGGAAGTGGTTCAGCTGGGACTCAAGGGGCACCAATATGGGATGCCAGCATTGCAGGCAGTGGTTTAACCCATTACCCCACAACACCGGCACCAAGAAATTTCAGTTCATTAGATTTGATAAGCTCTACAATGTATTGTGATTAAATTATTAGTGATATAAGACTATGTTTTGTGCATATATATATTCATACACAAATACACATGGATTATATTCAAAAAAATTTCAATCCAGGCACAATTGCATCCAATTATTTTAACATACTGTTAATTGTTTCAATGCTGGAGAGACTCACAAATATTTTAATACATTTTAAACTGTTATGTGTGTTCCATTTTGAGATTACTAGCAAAATTATTAGTGAATTAAGGTTTGTCAAGGTCTTTATCAAATTTTATGTCTGTTAATAAGATTTTCTACATCAACAGATGAATTGTGCACGATGTGAAATATTTTGAGTAAATATCTAATTTGCACTTGAGTCTTCAGCGTGCTATTCGTATATTATGTGCACTGTGTTCCTTGTTCTTATTTCCACATTAGAACCAGTTGGAAAGTTTTTAGCAATCTTAAATGATTCAGAATTAGTGGGTTTGAGCTCCACGTTTTAGTGTTATTTTAGAGCTTTATGAGCAACCAATGTCAAGAAACACTTCTCTAAAGGTATAGTTGTCTTTTGAGAAATTGCAAATCACATACAACATAATTTTAAACATGGCATTTAAACATATTGGACATTATGAATATACTATGTAACTATCTCTAGTGAATCAGGATAATTTTTACAATAAATTTGATAAGAAAAATTTCTAACTCAGAATCTTTTTAAATTTTCTCTTATTGAGGCAAAAGACTTTAAGTAATTTAGTTAGAAAATGAACATACGAATGAGAAAAACTTTCAAGAGAAAATGAGAATGTCTTACTCTGTACATGTTATATTCAAGATCTAACGGAACACTTTAAATAGATCTTGACTTTTCAAATAATGCATTCAATGTGTTATATCAGAAAGCATTTCAGCAGGCCTGGTTGGAAGCATGGTGTTTAAATTTTTTTTAATTGCAACTATACAGATAACAGACTTATTAAGGTTGAATCATCTCAGTTCCTTAAAATAATAAGTGAAGGAGAGATGTATATGTAGAGAAAGAATAGCAAAAAGATAGAGAACTTTTTTTGCGACATTCTGATTATAACAACATGATTATTTGATTCAAAATACAACAGGGGAAACTTTTTAATAAAAGGCTGCATTATTTCTTGGCATTAATATATTAAATTACCAAACCAGAGACTAACAGTGCCCTTAGGGTCAAAAGTCCACTTAAGCATTTAGTTAAATTTATATGAGTGCATTGCTTGAAAGATAATTGTAATCATATAAAATGATTCAGTTCAATGATTCCAGTGTGGCTTAAAGATAATGAATCTTTTGTATCATTCATCTTGGGAATATTAACATTATTGAGTCCAATGACTGCTAATGAGCTTTTCACTAAGAAAAGAATAAATTACACAGAGATATTTTGCTTATTATAAGCATGATATTTTAAAAAGTAATTAGTATTCTTGTGAATAAACAACAGAATTGGAATTGACTTTGATTGTAAGGAAGATGAGTATTGCAAGCATAATAATTATTTTGTGACTATTAATCCATGAATAAAAAAGAAAAGGTATAGAAGTTTTAAATAAAATTAACTAGAAAGGCTTTAAGATATTATCTGCAACAGAAGGGATATGTAAAATACATACAGAAGAATTCACCTCATATATAGGGTACTGTGCTGTATTCAATAATAAAAACAATAGAAGACAGGATGGAAAGTAGACATTTTGACTAAAAGAAGTAGAATGCAAACTTTTAGAACTACCATAGTGGGAAAATAAAACCATGAAACTGTATATAAATGACTGAATTGTATATATATCTAAATTAATTGCATATATATGTATACATACCTATCTAGTTATCTACCTGTAAGTCTTTCTCTGTCCTCACTGATTTAGATTACATTTTTAGGATAAATGAATAATGAAGGTCAATATGCTTTGTGCATCTATGAGTCTGCAAAAGTGAAGTCATGCAAACATGAGTAGATGTATCCTAATATATTAAAAATAATTTATCCACTCTGAGTTTCCTGTAATTATAACAACATCATTTTCACCCTGAAAATTGGGGATCAGCCTGTCTGTAGCACAAGGTAGAGCTTACTAAATAATTATAAATTATTTAAAAATAGTAAAGCCTAAATAATGAAAGCAATAGAATGTTTTAATCTGTAGAAAATATATTGCCTCTAGATTACTCCAGGCAGTTGTGAAACATTTTAAACATTTTAACTGTATCTAGATAATGGGAAAGATGTAACAGACAAAATTAGTACCCATGCCACATCCCTCGGCCCCATCATGGAATTTCCATAGCATTAGTAAATATGAGCTTATGAGCTAGGATTCAGTTTTGCTTTCCTTCCATCCATTTCACAGCCTCCCTGGTCCCTGCAAAAAAAGAATCACAATAAACCATTAAAAACTGGACTTTACAACCATTTCTGTTTCTCAGAGGATGCAATTCAGGACCACAGGCAATCTTTATGATCTTTCTATTCAGAGCACATGTCTCCTCACACTGAGAGAGAGACCTGGTTTGGGACCCTGATTCCATTCTCGGCATGTGATTTTGAGAAAAGTGATTTGGTTCTTTTAGCACATAATTATGGAGAGCTTACTAAGCCATGTACCAAGCAAATGTTTTAGAAAATACAAAGGCTCTGGAATTAGAATGTTATTGGGTATGTATGAGAAAATACTAGAATAGTACAATGAAAGAAGTTACATGGCGAGTGGTAATAGGTGAGGTCTGTTTAATGTAGGTTTTAATCTTTTGGCTACTTTCATTATAGCATTTTTTTTATATCTTTATATCCCATGTGCTTCCTCTTTTCACTGTCATCCTAACCCTTATTTTTGTTTGAAAGTTTCACTCTAACAAAAAACTAAGCAAAACAAAACAAAACAAAACAAAAAACAAAAAACAAAAAACAAATAAGAGAAAGCTACCCACTTAAATCAAGTTGCTCTATTTTCCATTGCCTACAAAATATTTCCCTATAAAATACATATGTCAGAGAAACCATTAGGCAAGTTTTCAAGTTAATACCCTCATTTATAGAACTTCATTCATTTAAAAATCTAAAGTATATTTTTAAAGATTTTATTTATTTTTAATTTTTTTATTTGACAGGTAGAGTTAGACAGTGAGAGAGAGAGAGAGACAGACAGAAAGGTCTTCCTTCCGTTGGTTCACCCCCTAAATGGCCGCTATGGCTGGCGCTGCGCCGATCCGAAGCCAGGAGCCAGGTGCCTCCTCCCGGTCTGCCACATGGGTTTAGGGGCCCAAGGACTTGGGCCATCCTCTACTGCTTTCCCAGCCCACAGCAGAGAGCTGGACTGGAAGAGGAGCAACCAGGACTAGAACCCGGCATCCATATGGGATGCCGGCGCTGCAGGCGGAGGATTAACCAAGTGAGCCATGGCACCAGCCCCTAAAGTATATGTTTTATAAAGAATCTTTACCTATATTTCTACCCTAAACATTTCTTAACATTTGGAAGGAGAAATATAATTTAATTATAAGAAAATTTACATTGGAGTATTGTCATATAATGTTGGCCACATTACTTTGAAATTGATATAAAAGCAGACAATAATAGCCATTAGCAATATTGCTGATTTTGAGGTGAATATAAGCAGTTAATAAACATTTAAACTTTAAAAGGTATTAGTGCTGATATGGTTTGGATATGGCTTAGTTGTCATTCAAGGCTTTATGTGTTGGAATTTAATACCCATTGTGAGGTGTTAAGACAGAGGAAAAATAATCTATGGTGTATAGAGGGGGACCTATGGGAGGAGATTGGGTGTAGATAACTGTGGAACTGTTATGTTTGAATACTGACAGCTTCACTAGAAGAGAGACCAAGAGACCCACAAATGTGCATCTATTTCTCTGTGATAACTTGATACACCATCAGCAAGAAGGCCAACAGCAACTGCTGCTCCTAGACCTGGACCTGCAGAACCATGAATCAAAATACTCCTCTGTAGTGTGTAAATTGCCCAGCTCCTGTATTTTGTTACAGTAACAAAAAGTGGACTGAAGCAGAAAATTGATACCGAGGAGTATTGTCAATGTCGGGACTGTTCCTGAAAATGTGAAAGTGGCTTTGGAACTGGGTGTAACAGTCAGAAGCTGGGAGTGTTTCAAGGAGCAGGCTAGAGAAGGTTAGCATGATCTGAGTGGAGTATTACAGGTGATTCTGGTGAAGGCTCTGAAGTTGAGGAGACGATGGATTTGGACTCAGATGGAAATGAGGATTCATTGGAAATTTGAAAGGCCACAGTTGTTACACAATCACGAAGAACCTTGCTGCTTTGGGTCTATACTGTAAAACTTTATGAAAAGCCAGACTTAAGAATGATAGACTGATTTATTTGGAGGAGTGGGTTTTAAAACAACAAAGTGTTCAGGCTATGGTATGAGTGGTATTGATTACTTGTCAGTTTTTCAGTGAGATTTAGGAGTAAAGGAAACAGAGTGAAAAGATTTGTAAATTTTGTAGCCTGAGTAGGAAAATAATGAGAAAAATGAGAAAAAAAAAATCTAAGTATGCAACTGAGCAGCCACTTGCTAAAGATATTAGTGTAAAATTGGAAAAAGCCCTTGAGAACATCTCAACAATCTTTGAGGCTGTCTTTCCCATCATAACACCAGAGGTCATTTGGCCAAAATTGTTTTAGCAAAGGGCCTGAGTTGCTGTCCACAGGTTCATCTCCAGGACAATCTTGGGATTCATTTCTCTACTTTCAGTGAACTCCTATGCAGTTGCAGCCATGGTCCCAGCATGCCCAGACACAGCTTACACTGTTGGCAAATTTCAGGACTGGCATGAAGTTAGTTTGGCAGGTGCATGGAATGCACTGATTATGGAGTCAGTGTCTTCCTCCAAGATTTCAAAACAAAAACTGTGAGGTCAGGATGAAGAATATCACATGGTTGGAATTCCTATAAGGAGCCACAATGGGGCATACCTAATGGAGGTATTGGGTGTCGCACCACAGTGCGAATCCCCAAAATAGCTACCAACAGTGTGCAAAATCTACCAGGGAAAACTGCAGGCAGCATGCAAAACTAGCCAGAGAGAATAATCATGTAATCTGCGACCAGCGAAGTCATAAAGTTGGGGCTTCCTGAGGCATTAGGGCCCTACCCCTTACTTTAATGTGAACAAGATGCTGAATTTGTAGCTTTAAGGTTTAACATCTTCCCTGGTGGATTTTGGTCTCACTTCGGGCCAGTTACTCCATTCCACTTGCTTATTTCTCCATTTTGGAAAAGGAATGTTTATCCAACACCTGTCTTGCCATTATAATTTAGAAGTATATAGCTTGTATTATGATTCTGCAGTAGATCAGAGCTGACAGAAATTTGCCTTGAATTTCATAGGGGACTTTGGGTTTTGACTTTTGAATGATGCTAGAACAATTAAATTGAGTATTAAATTAAAGCATGACACAGACATGAATCTTGGGAGCCAGAGCCAGATGCTGTGGTTTAGATCTGATTTGTTTCCCATGTCTGATCCTTAGTATAGGAATATTGGGAGGTGATGTGGATATTTAAAAGGCTCAGTATAATAGGAGGTTTTTAGTTTCCTAGGATGCTACCTTTAGAAGAGGTAAAGGTAGCTGTAATGGAACCCTGAGTCTGTTCTCAAGAGAGTGATTTGCTACAATAAAGACCCCAACCTCTGAATCACTAACTGGCTTCCTGACCTGAGACAGGACCTGTTCCGAGCACACGTTTCCACTTTTGTTGTATCTTTAGTTTTGAAGTCCTCGTCAGAACTGAATCAATGCTGCTGCCGTGTCCTTGAACCTCCAGAACTGAGAGCTAAAAATTTTCTTTTCTTTATAAAGTCACCCAGCCTCAAGTATTTTGATACATTAATAAAAAACAAATGCAACAGCTTTGTGTATTTAAAAGTGATTCTATTGTTGTGAGCAATTATAAGGACAAAATATTAAAAGTTGAAATGCAATACATTAAAAGAATTCATAAGTGAACATGGCTTATATATTTTTATTTGCAGACAATTTTAATTGCTATAGATTCTGTTTATGAAAAGACATATAGTAACATTATACTTTTAATTCAAAGATGTATTTAAAATATTCTCAGATAAACTGACTTCTTAAAGAAGTTTTTGACAGTAGTTTTGACTGCAAAAATATGAACTTAAATTGTACTATTTGATGTATGACAAAAAATGAACTTAAAATATGATATTTTAGCATGATACTGGGTGATTGAAACATTTTCAAGTGTGTGAGAAAATGGAATAGATGAAAGGAAAGGTGATATTCAGTATAAATGCAATGCTGTTATAATAAATGAGAATCTGCTAAAGTGATATGAAATTGTAATTTTTTTAACCTAGCAAAATTTAACTCTACTAGAATGCTAACATTGAGAGTATAATATCTACTTTCTGAAATTTATAAATTTTTAAAGTTAAACTTTATATCAATGTTAATATTATATTTTTAGTTATTCTGAATACATACAGGTATATCATCATAAATATTACCATCATATATATGATATTAACAAACACATTTCCTACACAAAAGCAAGTATTTTTAAGGGCTGTAGAATATGTTTTAAATTACTTAAAAAATATAAGTCTACATGATATTTTCTGCTTTCCTTCCACAGAAATCTGGTTTGCTTTCCTTTGTAAATATCGACACTTAATATAGAACATGATTTTACCACATAGACATTTCACAATCACACTATTAAGGTATCATTTTTCCCTATGTATATAAAGTGTTTTAGAACAAGTTCTGCAAAATTAATATGTTGTATGTTTTTTAAAGATGTATTTAATTCTTTGAGAGACAGAGTTACAGAGAGATGGAGAGACAGAGAGAATCTTCCATCCACTGGTTCACTCTCCAAATGGCCGCAATGGCTGGAGTTGAGCCATCTGAAGCCAGGAGCCAGGAGATTCTTCTGACTCTCCCACGCAGGTGCAGGGGCCCCATCCACCGCTCTTTTCCCAAGCCATAGAAGAGAGCTGGAAATCGGCGCCCATGTGGGATGCCAGAACTGCAGGCAGAAACTTAGCCTACTATGCCATAGCACTGGCTTCTATGTGTGCTTTCAAATATAACTGAATTTTAATTCACTGCTTGTAGAGCTTATAAGCATTAAAACCACAAATTCCATTCTATTTTATTCCAAACAGACTCATTATCTGAAAAAATGACTGCATATTTAGGGGTTTTGAAAATACACCAAAGATGAATTTGATTAAATAAAATTTCCTTATAAATACCCAATTATTTTATTTTAAAAACCTGATGAAAAGGCACACAATATGAAGAGGGTGATTCCATTATAGAAAATGCGGTTTCAATAAAGACAAAAATGAATAGGGGCCATGTGAAAGTTACAGGTGGAGTTTTATTGTTGTACTGGAACTATTACAATGAAATTTTCAGAAGAGTTGTCAGAGTCAAAGGTTGAAAAAGTAGAGGAGTAAGTTTAGAACAGAAGTTACTATGGTTTCTGTCAGTTGTGACAATGTTTTCAAAATGAATAGAAAAGAATGCAAATGTAAAGTTGCTGTTTCCTCTTACCAGTTTTGTTCAGACTGCCAATTTTCATAAAAAACCAAAGATCTGAATTAGGGTGAAATCATATAAATGTGATCCTGGAGGCAGGTTGAACAGGATTGATGATTGATAGCTAATTATTTAAATTGCACGTAGTTGAGAGATAATTCAATGTTTTCTCAAAACATTGACTTCAAAAGTTCTACAAGGAATTAAATAATACCATATTGAACAAATGAAAATCTAAATTAGGTGCATCTGTTGAGATCAAAGTCATTAGTTATTCAATCGCAAAAAATAAGTCTCTCATATCTCAATCCTATACTTAGAATAAATTCCAGTTATTCCTGCTTAAGACATTACATTTCATGATTATTTCTTTAATCATTTAAAATACCAGAAAAGCTGCAATCACTAAGAAGCACTTTAAATGATCTTGATTTAACTCAGATACTAGCCAAGAGTAAGCAGGCAAAGTTGCCTGCTTTATGTATGCATGTCTATGGCCAGATTTGTAGGCTTAATAAATTGCTTCATCTCATTATGCTTAGACACAGGATAGTCTTTCTTTTTATGCTGATTAAAGCTGTGAGTCAATACGTTAACTAAGAATACCATTCCTTCAAACAAAGTTAAATATATTAATTTGTTCAGAAAGTAGAACTGAGGCAGGTTATCAAAGAAAACCATTTGTTTTCCATATTGTAGGCAGTATACCATCCTAGATGCTAAGGATAATTAATTCTATGGCCTCCCATCAAAATTTATCTAATTGTTACAGAAAGGTGTTTTATTCAAGGGAGATTTAATTTCTTCAAACTTGTAGGTGATAAATCATATAATTGCTATTTAATATCTCTTTCATAAAACAACATACAAAAATTGTATTATTTAATTACAGGGAAATGTGATTATATTCATATGAACTTGTTTTTTTTTAGACAATTATAATTACCTCTTAAGCATTTCTAGTACATCAAAAGATACATAGGAGTATAAATATATATCAGTAAATAATTTTGCCTTGCCGTGATCTTGCTCACACTTGGGTCCAAAAAAAAAAAATCATACATCTTCTACAGAGGTCCAACTTTACAAAAATATTTTAGAGCCCAGGTTCAAAACTCCTGAAAGATAAGAACTGCATATAATTTAATTCTCTTATTTTCCTAGAGTCTACCATTTTGTCAAGTAAATAAATATATTTTTTAATCCTCACTTGATGTTATTTGTTATTAGTTTTTTTTTTTTTTCTTTTTGACAGGCAGAGTGGACAGTGAGAGAGAGACAGAGAGAAAGGTCTTCCTTTTGCCGTTGGTTCACCCTTCAATGGTCGCCGCAGTTGGTACGCTGCGGCCAGCGCACTGCGCTGATCCGATGGCAGGAGCCAGGTGCTTATCCTGGTCTCCTATGGGGTGCAGGGCCCAAGCACTTGGGCCATCCTCCACTGCACTCCCTGGCCACAGCAGAGAGCTGGCCTGAAGAGGGGCAACCAGGACAGGATTGGTGCTCCGACCGGGACTAGAACCTGGTGTGCCGGTGCTGCAAGGTGGAGGATTAGCCTAGTGAGCTGTGGCTCCGGCCATTAGTTTTCTTTTAGAATGGTAAGAACTTGGTATATTTGAAGAATGTTTTCTATCATATTTGATGAGAAATATTTCCTTAGTTTTTTATCTCTAAATCTTTTTTATTTTTCAAAATATCAAAATTTACAAAAATTAAGAAAATACTACCCTTTCTACTGCATTGTTGAGATAATAAATTTTACATAATCTAATTTTTCAGACCTTTTTTTCTACTCACATTTATACACACTCACACCTACATACATTTTCACCACAATTTTTTAAATACATTTTTAATAAAGATTTATTTATTTGAAGGAGTTACAGAGAGAGAGAGAGAAGGAAAGGCAGAGAGAGAGAGAATCTTCCTCTGCTAGTTCACTCCCCAGTTGGCCACAATGGCTGGAGATGGCACCAGTCTGAAGCCAGGAGCCCGGAACTTCTTCCAGGTCTCCCACGTGGGTGCAGGGGCCCAAGTACTTGGGTCATCTTCTGCTTTCTCAGGCCATAGCAAGAGCTGGATTGGGAAGTGGAGCAGCCGGGACTCGAAAACCAGCATCCATATGTTATGCGGGCACTGCAGGTCATGGTTTTACCCACTACACCACAGCGTCGGCCCCTTATATACTTTTTTAAATTCAGTTGTTTGATTGGCAGATAGACAGAGAGCTCCCATTCTCTGAGTCACTCCTCAAAGACTCACAACAGATGAGCCTGTACTAATCTGAAGCCAGCAACTAGGAACTCAATCTAGGACTTCCCAAGGTGATAGAAGAAAGCAAATCACTTGAACCATCAGTTGTTGCCTCCCAGTTGTGCATCCACAGGAACCTGGAATCAGATGAATAACTGGCTGTCAAGTCTAGGCTGTTAAATATAGCAGGCAGGCTTCTTGATTGACATGTTAACCAGTACACCAGTGGTTGCTCCCCAGTTTCTATCTTACCCTAAGAATCAGAAACAAAACAGTTTCAATCATCCCACATTAGAAAAAAAAAAACTACAAATATATTCATTTTAGTTGTAGAAGACACTTTGATGATTCCGAATTGGTAGTCCAATTACTTCCTCTGTTTATTTCTTAAAGAGTATGGTCTGAAAACAGTTCACATACAATTACTTGAACAACAGCAATAACAAAATGTCACATAAAGGAAGGAAAAATCTAAAAGCTGAAGAAATATAAAGTTTATGGGTAACAGTCTGCATGAAAATTTTCTACCTGCTGTTTGCAATAAAATAAATGCATACAGTTTTATTCTAAAAACAAAACAAAACAAAAAATCAAAATGGCCTCAAACAAAACCACCATGTGTTAATGTAGTTATATTCAAAATGTTATAAACAGAGATATCTTTGAAAACATTGATAAAGAAAAGATCTAATATACATATAAACACACACATATATATATTAATATATATCTTACTTGGAATGTTTTAAATAGTGTTCTTGAAAAAAAGCTATTGAGATTACCAAAACAGACAATGAAAGTGAAGTTTAAATTAAAATTAATAGTATTTATGTAGGAAAAGATACTCCTCAGTGTGATATGCTTCTTACTGCATAAAGACTACGAAATGAAAGAGGATCAAAAAGTTCATGAAAAACACATATTATAAAAAAATATGCATGGATTTCTATTTTGTTGCACCAAAAATATTTATCTTGTAAGTTTATTTTCCATGAATTTCTTGAAACATTCTCTAATTTCACTTAAAATAGATTATATCCCCTATGTAATGCAGTTGAAATAAATGCTAAGGCAGTATTTTCCCAACAGATGCAAGCAATTTTTTCTTGTGCTGGAAAATTATAGTTTTCATTCTTTAGTGATGAAAACTGTTTAATTTACAGAGATATTACCCCAGTTGTCATATGGCCATCACTCACTTCCAAATTTAAGGTCCAGGATCCACAACCTTGTGAATTTGTTTTTCTGTTTTCCACAGCTAGAAATGACCTCTGTCAGTTTCATGTGCCAGCTCCCCATTTCCAGTAAAAGAGAGATTTTTGTAATTCTAACTCATATGTGAGTGTTTATACATGTGAACTTGCTGAAGCAGCAAGTGATGTATCAATATGTTGTTTGAATTTCTATATCATGAATGTTATTTAATAATCATTAGATGGGCATAAAGTTTAAAAGCATAGATAAAAGGGAAGGTTCTTTAGTATATTTTTATCAAATATCTACATTTCTTAATCTCGGTTACTCCACCCTGGACGCAACCAAGAGCATCCTGTGCCTAGCCTGCTTGAATACTTGTAATCAGTTGGCTGCTCTTTGTTATTCTATTAATTATCTAACTGGAAAAAAGGCCACTGAGAAAAATTGTCACTAAAACAACTGTGAAATGAGATTGCCTTTGCAAAATTGAAAAGTATGTCACACACAGAGTTATCATCTCATAGGGGCTTTTCCATCGCCTGATTTATTGTCTACTCACCCATGCACTGAAAATTTCACAACAGAGATTTTGCTTTTTCAATACTATGCATATAACCCCATGAACATTAGTATCACAGGGATACAAATATAGAGCACTTTTATTACTTATGTATTCTTAATTCTTAGTGCTGTCTGGCACATTGTAGAAGCTAAATACATATTTGTTGAAAGAATAAACAAATATTTTTGCACAGGCCATGGCATAGTATTTATATGAAGAAAATGTTTTGTAAATTATGAATTATTTAGCTCAATAATAATTATTTTGCTTAAAATATTTAACTAAACAAACTTAGTAGAGAATTAAAAAATATGAGAAAATACACAAATTTTTATTGTAATGCAAGTTAATCACATATCACACATATTTTGTGCATATTGCACATTACAATCCAAAAATAAACATGTATATTATAGCTCTATTAAAAGAATAGTAAATGCCAAGTAAATTATTAATAATGAGGAAAAATTCCAAACTTTAGCAGTACTTCTTTATTTTGTACATTGAAATACTGCGACTCTACTTAATCTTCTTTTAAGATTTATTTATTTATCTGAAAGGCGGAGTTACAGAGAGGCAGGGGCAGAGAGAGAATCTTCCATCCACTGGTTTACTCTGCAGATGGCCAAATTGGCTGGAGCTACGCTGATTCAAAAACAGGACATATAAGTTCCCTCAAGGTCTCCCAAGTGCCTGCAGAGGCCCAGAGACTTGGACCATCTTCCTCTGCTTTCCCAGACCATAGCAGAGAGCTGGATTGAAAGTGGAGCAGCTGGGACTTGAACTAGCATCCATATGCATATGGGATTCTGGCACTGCTTTACCCACTATGCTACAATGTTGGCCCCATCTCTCTACCTAATTTTAATTTTTAGGAGAAACACAAAAACTAAAACACTGAAAATATTTTTTTAATTGTTGAGCTTCCCAAGACAGACATAATTTATCTTTTAGAAATATACATAAAATTTGATATCAAAATTATGTGCCCACATATAGTACCCCAGATTGGTGAAAGATTAGCCGTACAGATATTTTAGTCATGTTCTTTTACAGAGTTACTGTTAGGTTTTTCACCCACTATGAAAGCAAAATACAGAGATAAATAGCTGTTTGTGCTTAATTAAATATTTTAATTGATTACATGTTTTGATATTTCTATATTACAAAGTGTTCCCACACTATTTTTCTCAAAGTTGATATGTTATTGTGGCTACTAGTTGGTCAGAAGGAAAACAAGTTTCACACTTGACATTTAGCTACATGTTCTTGACACAAGCTGCATCTTTACAAATCTGGTTTCAAGAAAGATTAACAACTAATTCTATTTTTATTTCATTGGGAAATTCATTTAAACCACTGTTCCATCTTAGATATCAAGCATTTGTTAGGCTTAAAGTGAAAAAAACATTAATAATGTTTCCTAGATAAAATTAATATCCATCAAATGAATTAACTGACCCCGCTACTTATCATTTTGAGATATTAGCAAAATCACAGCAACAAGAAGAACAAACTGTTTTCTTATTGGAACCATTGTCTTAGAAAAAAATAATTATTGTAGCCAAGGGAATTTTGACAATTGTATGAAGAACTTTAACAGACCCTTATACACTATTTCAAATGAGGAGCTCTTAAAGTCTTTTAGTGGTGATTACTTGAGTTGTTGTTGTTGCTGTTACATTTGTCAAACCTAAGCATGGTTCAAGGATGCAAGAACTAATAGTAATCCTGCATTTATCTCAATGTATTGAATGTTAATGTACTTGAAAATTGTCTTTTAAAGGAAGGCATTAATTAATTTGCTTTCTTAAACATAAATGCCAAATTTTAGGCAACCTAATTTTAAACTGGGATGTGAATATATAAATTCTGAATAACTAAACTTCAATATTCATGATAAACAATATTTATTTAGACATATTCTGTTGTATCTAGGTGATAAAGTTTTGAAAATAAATCACAAGTTCATATATAAAAATGGCCATGTAAACTAGATGATATTAGCTGTATTAAAACTTTAGCAACAGATTGTGCATTTGGTCTAACTTATACTGTTACTATCCAATCTATAATAATGGAAAATTATGAACATAGGTTAAACAATTCACTCAAGGTCAGAGTTATTAAGTGGCAGTGCTGAATTTTGATCTTAGGTAGCTGGCTCAAGAAACCATATCCTAAGTACCATACTACTACTTCTTATGCTACAGATGTATGCACATCCAATACATAATTGACTGGGTTGTCTTTTAATACATTCACAGTACAGAAATGAATATAATTGTCACAAAGGAGTTCTGAGAAAAAGCAAAGATATAACTAAATTTTCTCTGGATTCAATACATGTATACCCTTTGTACTGATCAATTCAGGGTGATTACCATATGCATCACGTCATGTGTTTATCATAGCTTTATAGTAATCACATTCAAAAACCTCTTTTCTAGTTGTAATATACAAAATTTTTAACTATAGTCGCCTTACGTGCAACAAAACACTGGCATTTAGTCCTTTTATCTACTTGTAACACTATATCTGTCATATACACAATCATTTTGAGTCAATTTTTAACATTTTTTAATTGATGAAGCATAGGTAGTGTTTGTTTCAGATACTCAGCTCTATGTTGAAAGAGAAATGAATGCACATACAAAGTGGGCATTGGTGGTAAGGCAAGTATCTGTCTCTGAAATGCTTAGTGTAAAGCAGAGGAGGTAATAATGAATAAGTAAAAAAGCATAAAAAGAAAAAACTCCCTATAATGAAATGTGATGGTGAATGAAGTAAATAAGATTTTTATATATTTGGTTAGGTGAGTTATTTATATCAGTCTTCATATAGTCAGCATATCATGCAGATATTAAGTGATGACTTGGTTCTTTTTTTCCAACTTTTATTTAATAAATATAAATTTCCAAAGCACAACGTTTAGCTTTTCCCCCCATAGCCTCCTTCCCACCCTCAACCATCCCATCTCCTACTCTCTATTCCATCCCATTCTTCATCAAGATTAATTTTCTTTTATCTATTTATTTTTATTTTTTGCCAAGCAGAGTTAGACAGTGAGAGAGAGAGAGAGACAGAGAGTTATAAACAGTGAGAAAGAGACAGAGAGAAAGGTGTTCTTTCAGTTGGTTACCTCCCCTAATGGCTGCTATGGCCGATGCTGTGCCGATCCGAAGCCAAGAGCCAGGCACTTTCTCCTGGTCTCCCATGTGGGTGCAGGGACCTAGGCACATGGGTCATCCTCCTCTTGCCCTCCCGAGCCAAAGCAGAGAGCTGGACTGGAAGAGGGGCAACCGGATCTAGTACCCAGCACCCCAACCAGGACTAGAACCCGGGATGCCGACGTCGCAGGCGGAGGATTAGCCAAGTGAGCCATGGCACTGGCAAAGATTCATTTTCAGTTATCTTTATATACAGAAGATCAACTTAGTATGTACTAAGTAAAGATTTCAACAGACTGCACCACACAGACACACAAAGTATAGAGTACTGTTCGAGTAGCAGTTTTACCATTAATTTGCATAGTACAACACATTAAGGACAGAGATGCTACATGGAGAGTAGCAGCACAGTGACTCTTGTTGATTTAACAAGTTGACACTCCTGTTTATGATGTCAGTAATCACCCGAGGCTCTTGTCATGAGTTGCCAAGGCTATGGAAGCCTCTTGAGTTTGCCAATTCTGATATTATTTAGACAAGACCATAGTCAAAGTGGAAGTTCTCTCCTTCCTTCAGAGAAAGGTACCTCCTTCTTGGATGGCCCCGTTCTTTCCACTGGGATCTCACTCACAGAGATCTTTCATTTAGGTCCTTTTATTTTTCTTTTTGCCAGAGTGTCTTGGCTTTCCATGCCTGAAATACTCCCATGGGCTTTTTAGCCAGATCCAAATGCCTTAAGTGCTGATTCTAAGGCCAGAGTGCTATTTAGGACATCTGCCATTCTATGAGTCTGCTGTGTATCCCGCTTCCCATTTTGGATCGTTGTCTCCATTTTAATTATTTCAGTTAGTATTAGCAGACACTGGTCTTATTTATGTGATCCCTTTGACTCTTACTACTTTAATTATGATCAATTATGAACTTAAACTGATCACTTGGACTAGTGAGATGGCATTGGTACATGACACCTTGATGGGATTGAATTGCAATCCTCTGGCAGGTTTTACCCCTACCATTAGAGGTAAGACAAGTTAGCATGTGCCGAACTGTACTTCTCCTCTCTCTCTTATTCCCACTCTTATAATTAACAGGGATCACTTTTCAGATAAATTTAAATGCTTAAGAATAATTGTGTGTTAATAAAAAAGTTCAACCAATAGTAGTAAGTAGAACAAAAAATACTAAAAGGCATAAAATAGTAAGTTTTTCCTCAACAGTCAGGCTGATCAAGTCACTGTTTATCATAGTGTATATTTCACTTCTACATGTTTCCTTTTAAGTGCTCAGTTTGTTGTCACCGATCAGGGACAACGTGGAATATTTGTCCTATTGGGACTGGCTTATTTCACTCAGCATGAGTGAAATTCCTGCATCTTTTTTTTTTTGCAAATGACCAGATTTCATTGTTTTTTACCGCTGTATAGTATCCTACAGAGTACATATCCCATAATTTCTTTATCCAGTCTACTGTTGATGGGCATTTAGGTTGTTTCCAGGTCTTAGCTATTGTGAATTGAGCTGCAATAAACATTGAGTTGCAGACTGCTCTTTTATTTGCCAATTTAATTTCCTTTGGGTAAATTCCAAAGAGTGGGATGGTTCAATCATGTGGTAGAGCTATATTCAGATTTCTAAGGAATCTCCAAACTGACTTCCATAGTGGCTTTACCAGTTTCAATTACCAGCCACAGTGGGTTAGTGTCCCTTTTTCCCCACATCCTTGCCAGCATCTGTTGTTGGTAGATTTCTGTATGTGAGCCATTCTCACCGGTGTGAGGTGAAACCTCATTGTGGTTTTGATTTGCATTTCTCTGATTGCTAGTGATCTTGAACATTTTTTCATGTGTCTGTTGGCCATTTGGATTTCCTCTTTTGAAAAATGTCTAATGAGGTCCTTGGCCCATCTCTTAAGTGGGTTGTTTGTTTTGTTGTTGTGGAGTTTCTTAATCTCTTTGTAGATTCTGGTTATTAATCCTTTATCTGTTGCATAATTTGCAAATGTTTTTTCCCATTCTGTCAGTTGTCTCTTCACTTTGCTGACTGTTTCTTTTTGCCATACAGAAACTTTTCAATTTGATGTAAACCCAATTGTTACTTTTGGCTTTGACTGCCTGTGCCTCCAGGGAATTTTAAAAAAGGTTTTACCTGTGCTTATATCTTGCAGGGTTTCTCTGATGTTCTCTAATAATTTGATGGTGTCAAGTCATAGATTTAGATCATTTTTTAACTTTTATTTAGTAAATATAAATTTACAAAGTATAGTTTATTGATTACAATGGTTCCCCCTCATAACTTCCCTCCCACCCACACCCCACACATCTCCTGCTCCCTCTCCCATTCCATTCACATCAAGATTCATTTTCAATTATCTTTATATACAGAAGATTTATTTAGTATATATTAAGGAAAGATTTCATCTGTTGCACCCACATGGAACATAAAGCATAAAACACTGTTTCAGGATGAGTTGTAGCATTAATTCACATTGAACAACATAGTAAGGACAGAGATCCTACATGAGGAGTAAGTACACAGTGAGTCTGTTGTTGACTTAACAATTTGACACTCTTGTTTATCGTGTCAGTAATCTCACTAGACTCTAGTCATGAGTTGCCAAGGCTATGGAAGTCTCTTGAGTTCACTGACTTTGATCTTACTTAGACAAAGTCATAGTCAAAGTGGAAGTTCTCTCCTCCCTTCAGAGAAAGGTACCACCTTCTTGGATGGCCCATTCTTTCTATTGGGATCTCACTCGCAGAGAGCTTTCATTTAGGTTTTTTGTTTTGTTTTTGGTTTTTTGTTGTTGTTGTTGTTGTTGTTTTCGTTTGTTTTTTGTTTTTTGTTTTTTTGCCAGAGTGTCTTGGCTTTCCATGCCTGAAATACTCTCATGGGCTCTTCAGCCAGATCCGAATGCCTTAAGGAATGATTCTGAGGCCAGAGTGCTCTTTAGGACATCTGCCATTCTATGAGTCTGCTGTGTATCCCATTTCCCATGTTGGATCATTCTTTCCCTTTTTTATTCTATCAGTATTAGCAGACATTAGTCTTGTTTGTGTGATCCCTTTCACTTTTTGACCTATCATTATGATCAATTGTGAACTGAAATTGATCACTTGGACTAGTGAGATGGCATTGGTACATGCAACCTTGATGGGATTATATTGGAATCCCCTGGCACATTTCTAACTCCACCACATGGGGCAAGTCCGATTGAGCATGTCCCAAATTGTACATCTCCTCCCTCTCTTATTCTCACTCTTATATGTAACAGGGATCACTTTTCAGTTAAATTTGAACACCTAAGAATAATTGTGTGTCAATTAGAGTTCAACCAATAGTATTAAGTAGAAAAAAAATACTAAAAGGGATAAAGTTTTAAATTGTACATCAACAGTCAGGACAAGGGCTGATCAAGTCACTGTTACTCATAGTGTCCATTTCACTTCAACAGGTACTTCTTCCTGGTCTCCCATGCAGGTGAAGGGCCCAAGTCCTTGGACCATCCTCTACTGCCTTCCTGGGCCACAGCAGAGAGCTGGACTGGAAGAGGAGCAACTGAATCTAGTATCCAGTGCCCCAACTGGGACTAGAACCTGGGGTGCTGATGCTGCAGGTGAAGGTTTAGCCTATTGAGCCTCAGCTCAGTCCCAAAGATATTTCTAACATATATTTTGAACTTCTTGTGATCTTTTACTGGGAGATTTTCTTCGTTTACCTTCTTTTGTATTGATGGCCATGTTTATGTGTTTCTTTGCATAACATATCTTTAAGCATCTTTTGCAGGGCTAGACAAGTGGTGACAAATTCTTCCAATTTCTGTTTGCTATGAAAGGTCTTTATATCACCTTCATTCACAAATGAGAACTTTGCAGGATATAATATTTTGGGCTGCCAGTTTTTTTCTCTTAGTACCTGGGCTATATTTCACCATTTCCTCCTGGTCTGTAGGGATTCTGATGAGAAGTCTGCTGTGAGTATAATTCGAGATTCTCTGAGAGTAATCTGGCGTTTCTCTCTTGCACATTTTAAAATCTTTTCTTTATGTTTCACTGTGGTGAGTTTGATTACAACGTGTGTCAGGGTGAGGATCTCTTTTGTTCATGTTTATTGGGGGTTCTATGTGCTTCCTGTACTTCAATGTCTCTGTCCTTCTCCAAACCCAGGATGTTTTCTGCTAGTATCTCACTAAAAAGGAGTACAAATCCTTTCTCTCTCCCCATGCCTTCAGGAACTGCTAGAACCCAAATGTTGGTTTTTTAAACAGTATCCTGTAGATTCCCAACAATATTTTTGATATCTAATTTCCTCTTCTTTTCTTTGGTTTACTGTATAATTTCCTGTGATCCTTCTTCTAAGTGATATTTCTCTTCTGCCTCGATGATTCTGTTTTTAAGGCTCTCAAATATGTTTTTATTTGTTCTATTGAATTCTTCAATTCATTTTGGTTTCTCTTCAATATCTCAATTTCATATTCTACTAAATTCCTCATTTCATTTTGATTTCTCCTTGAGATTTCATTTTCACCAGCGAATTTCTGTCATGTCCTGCATGGATTTCAGTAGTTCATGCATTTGTTTTTGATTACTTCTAAAAATTCTTATCATAAATTTTTTGAGTTCCATTTCTTGCATTTTATCTATCTCATCATCTTCATAGTCTTGTATTGGAATGTCATGTTCTTTTGGGAGCATCATGTTGTCTTCCTTGTTCTTGTATCCTCGGTTTTTGTGTTTGTTGTTTGGCATTGTGGAGACATTCTTTTGTTTCTTCTTCTTCTTCTTCTTCTTCTTCTTCTTCTTCTTCTTCTTCTTCTTCTTCTTCTTCTTCTTTTTTCTGCTGTGGCGGCTTTTCTTGTTATACTATGACTCTACATTAAGTGGACTGTCTGCTTTTGGTGAATCTCTAGAGGCTTGTGGTGAGTGTGGCCAGAGAGCTCTGTTTACATCTTCAGTGTTAAGGATGTTCCAAAGTTGACACATACAGTTGACACATGCCAAATCTGCATGGTAAATCTCTCTCTCTCTCTCTCTCTCTCTCTTTTTTTATTCAGAAGGGAAGTAATTCCACTCATCTGAACTCTTCTCCTCAATGGCAATCAGTGCTGAGTACTTTCCCTAGTGGGTATAATATTAATCTGCTCTGTCCAAAGCACCATACAAAGGATCTGTGCAGTCCTCAATGTAAGCTCAGATTTCCCTGCAGTGTCTCTCACCAAGTAGCCAAGCCACCCAAGCTTGTGGTGTCTCCCACTGAGACTACTCAAGTCTCAGCCACGCCATGAGTTCTGCCACATACCCTTAGTTGTTTTTGTTTTGTTTTTTTTCACAGTCCACACATTCACTAGGTCTTAGTGAAATTTCAATGCATTTTTCCACTAACTTTTCAAAGTCCCCTCCCATAGTAGTTTTCTTGAAAGAGAAGGAAGAAAGAATTAGTAAATTCCAAGACAGAACTGAATCTGCTAGATCTCTTAAAAATCAGGGATCTATGAACTTATCCTCTGACAAAGGTGATAGAAGAAATAAGTATGTTTCACATGTGGCTGTGGGAACTAACACAGGTATGCTAACCTTTCTGATGCCTATAGCACCTTGCACCCAGAATGGAAGCTTCACAGTTAGTAGCTTTCAAGGAAGCATAAAGAAGGTCTTGGATAATGATGTTATTAGCAATAATGACACATCACTTATAAATACCCTGTATGCTATTTCACAAACCTCCAGATTTTTTAAGTACCTTTTGAATTGAGATCCTGGTAGAAAAATGTAGAGCCTGTGGGATTTGGGAAGACTATCCCAAATAAATAAATGTTTCCTGTACCATGAGCATAATGTGATGTACATAGGAATGAGCCTACAAGTGAGTGCAAACTGGGATTTCCAGAACTTAACATGCCTTTTTTTTTTAACTACCTTTTTCATTCACTTTAATTTGTTTGAAAGATAGAGTGAGAGCTAGAGTGAGAACCAAGAGGCATGGGAGAGAGCTAAGTCACCTGCCAATTCATACTCCAAATGTCCACAATAGCCATGATGAGTCAGGTCAAGACTGGTGCCAGAAACTTCATCTAGGTCTCCCATATGTGGGTCTGACTCAAGTACTTGAATCATCAATTTGTGCTATCCAGACACATTAACAGGAAGCTGCATAGGAAGCAGAAGTGGGACAAGATTCCAGTTGCTGAAACATTGGACATGGGCATCCCAAACAACCTACTGTTCCACAATGCTTATCCTGGAGTTTAACGTTATCCTTGCCCACACTGAACCTTTAGCAATTCATTTATAATGTTAGTTGAAGCTTACCACCACTTAATATGCTGGCCCTGTTTTCCTCTTGTGATCAGCCTGCAAGATGAAATCGGAGCCCATGTCTCATCTTTCCTCAGAGACACTTGTCTCTCATTTGATTTTAGTGTGTTGACAGTGCTGTGACCTCAGCTCTCCAGTGATTTCAGTTAAAGTTTTCTGTTTGTAGCTATTCAATCTTTCAAAAAACTTATCAGTAGGAGTGCTGATCTTTGCATTTTTTTACATCACACATTTTTTTACATCTCAAGCATAAGCTATAAGTCTTTATACATTGAAATAATTATATAATATAGAATGAAGATCAAACAATACTACTCAAACATGAATACAATGTAGACAATTTTGATTGGTTTGTTTCCTAAAATTTTCTGTCATTTATTTTCTATGAGTTTTTAAGTGTACCTCTTTTTATTTGAATATTCAGCAATTTAATGGTTGTTTTACTTATTTACTTGTCATCTGGAACTATTAGTTCATTCTCCATATGGAGTTTTTACATGACAATGATAGTCAAAATGTATTAAAGAAATATTAACAAAGTCATATACTTTAACAGATGATTTTAAGTGACTATAGTAAAAATTATATTGGCTTTAATTAAAAAAATCATTCTCTTAAGCAGGACTACTATTGAACTAATATGTGTATTCATATAAATTAGCTGTACAGATTATTAATTTAAAACAGAAGAGAGCACCACAACTAACCAGCTTGTATAACCATCAACATTTCTCAAATTTATTTGAACATGAATCATTTTTTTAAAATATTTTACCCACTTACATCTTATTAGGTTAAATACCCATTTGGACTACAAGGATCTCTAATCTAATGTTCCATTCATTATTTCATTTTGACTTCCAGTCCTTTGTGAATCTACATCAAATTTAATTGCTTCTTTTCTATAGTTTTTCTCAATGCTACAAGCTGAAGCTCATCATTCTAGTGATGTTTTTGGAGAACTATGATTTCCCTAATCAATGATTGTGTCCTATTAGTAGTACTGAAATAAAAATCTTATCTCACTCAAAAGTAAGAAGAAAATCTTAGCAATGCTGTTCCATCCACATCAAGTTTTAAATGTAAAATAACATACTCTTAACATATTAATCAGCAGTTGCATACCTTGATATTTACTCAATGGAGTTGAAAACCCATGTTCACAGAAAACAATGAAAATGAATGTTTATAGCAGATTTATTCATAACTCCCACAAATAAGAAGCAGCAAGATTTCTTTCAATATACTAATGGACAAAATATACTATGTTATATTCATAAGATGGAATATTATATAGCTCAAACTTCAAATAGATAGGGATTTATGTGGTTAGAACCAAAGAACAGCAAAAAAAATCTATTTTTCTGAGTATTAAGAAATATTTAGATTTTTTTGTTTATTTTTTCTTTTTATAAAAATTACTCCATACACACTAAAGGAACAAAAAGTTTTTACCAACCTGAACTGTAGAAGAAAAAACAGGATCAGGTATTATAAGTTGTAGGTCTTGATAATTCTTTTGAAAAATATCAGCTGTGTCAGCAGTAAAAAGAAATGACTTGTCAGGGTGTGGAAACAGGTAGGAACATTAAATACCTGTGAAAAATTTAAAGAAGTCAATTTTTAAAAAGACTATACCCACTTTGATTCTGACTACATGTAATGCAAGAAAATGCAAAACTGTAAAGATAGCAAAAAGTTTAGTGGTTGCTAGAGGTTAATGGTCTTTTCCAAGATACTATTTTTTGATTCTCCACACTGATATCAGAGAGTATGTTCATGTTTCATAAGAAACTGCTAAACTACTTTCCAAAGTGTTTGCATGACTTTGTAGTCACACCTGCAATGTATAAAAGTTCTTGTTGCTCCGCATTTATCCAAGAATAATTTGACTTTTAATAGTCAGAGACAGGGCCGGCGCCTTGGCTTAACAAGCTAATCCTCCGCCTTGCGGCGCCGGCACACCGGGTTCTAGTCCCGGTTGGGGTGCCGGATTCTATCCCGGTTGCCCCTCTTCCAGGCCAGCTCTCTGCTGTGGCCAGGGAGTGCAGTGGAGGATGGCCCAAATCCTTGGGCCCTGCACCCTATGGGAGACCAGGAGAAGCACCTGGCTCCTGCCATCGGATCAGCACGATGTGCTGGCCACAGCGGCCATTGGAGGGTGAACCAATGGCAAAAAGGAAGACCTTTCTCTCTGTCTCTTTCTCTCACTATCCACTCTGCCTGTCCAAAAAAAAAAAAAAAATAGTCAGAGACAGATGCTTATTGGTGTCAAACAGTATCACAACATTTTAAATTTCATTATTGAAAACGCTGGCAAGTTCTATACTCTTCATAAGTATATATGTATATATATATATATAAAACACTGCATACATATATAGTGCAGAATATGTATTTACTCAATATTAGTAATTCAACTAAATATATGTGTAAGTCCTTAATGTTGACAAAATATTTGGAAATTGTAACTTATATGATAATATTAATTCCTTGGTATTTGTTTTTCATGAACAACTTAGTCTAGTACATCAGAGTAGTGCAGTACACAAGAATTCACAAGATTAAATCCTTATAAGTTATACTCATTGTTAAAAGTTCACTTATTTAAATTTCATAGCTTTATATTCACCGATAATTTGAGGAACCAATGGTAGAGAAGCTATTTTCATGTTTAATTGCTTTAGTTTAAATTTTCATATATTAGGAAATTACATCAACTCTTTTAAATTAATAAACTCTTAAATAAACATGTATTCACCTCATAAGAGTAGACCAACAAAGTATGCATGTTAGAAGTACATGGAGAATTTTTTTTTTTATTGGAAGTGTCCTATTCCTATCCAATTATAATTTAAACATACTAAAGTGGGGCCTGTGCTTTTATATATTTGCCTGCTCCCAGATGATTCTAACACGTAGTAGAATTGAAGCTCTGTGCACTGTGGTGTTTGTTTTCAATTTTTTCTGGAGCAACAGAAAATTAAAATCAAAATAATTAGAAAAATAACAAAAGTTATAGAGAAGCAAATAACTAAAACTGGTCTTTTTTAAAGATTTTATTTATTTATTTGAGAGAGTTACTGACAATGAGAGGAAGAAACAGAAAGAAACATCTTCCATCCACTGGTTCACTCCCAAAATGGCCACAATGGCCAGAGCTGCACCAATTCAAAGCTAGGAGCCAGGAGCTTCCTCCTTCCTCCCACGTGGCTTCAGAGGCCACTTGGGCCATCTTCTACTGCTTTCCCAGGACCACATCAGAGAGCTGGATTGAAAGAGAAGCAGCTGGGACTAGAACTGTCACCCATATGGGATGCTGGCACTGTAGGCAGAAGATTAACCTATTGAGCCACAGCACTAGCCCCTGAAATTGGTGTTTTAAGAGAAATATGATTTTTCTTTGTAAAGATTTTTCCACCATTTACATCTAACAGATATGCTATATAATGCTGTTTAAAAACGTAAAGATGGTTGTAGAGGAGTTTGTCTTAAAAGTAGTTTGTGAAAGTGTATGATAGTTATGTTTTAAAATTTTACATAAGAATTTCTTAATTACAAATTCAATGCTTGTGAATCACATAGCATGAACAGAAACAAAGGATTTACTGGATTATGTTTTAAAAGAACTGTTGATCTTTGATAAAACGTTAGGGGTAATGTACCATTAATCTGTGACTTATTTACATATTCTCTTCCACACTGACTCCCATCTTTGGCGTTACTGGAAACCAGAGGCAGAATTAGGACTTGGATCTCATGCTACTGTGTATTATGTAATGCTGTGCCATATGGTAGATAAGGCTCTTATCCCCAGGAATTAAAGAAAGATAAAAGCAATGTGAGGCTTCAATAATTTTAACTATAAACATGCCATAGTGCTCAATAGCATCCGGAAAGGAGTTTCAACAAATCTGGTATTCTTATTGGTTTTATTCCATGCATGCATTTCAAAGATACATATGTTTCAATTCTAAGCTGTGTTTATTGCAGTGAAATTCCGTTGAATCCTGGATAACCTCAGGCATCTGAGTTAAGCTCCTTAATAAGAACTGGATACCAAGTTACAGCTGCAGTTTTCTTACATCTAAATGAGGATAGTAGCATTCCCGCCATTAGGTAGTTGTAAGCATTACTTGAAATAACCTGTGTCAATTACCTTCCCCATGGTTACTAATGATAATGTTAATTGTGGCTGCTAATCTCCTCACTCTGTATTTCAGTGAAAAAATTCAGTAAAGCCCTCCAAAAAAACTAGAAACACGGCAATAAAATATGTGGTTTCCAAAAATTCATGAGATTTGTAATACTAAATCGTCTAATCTCATATTAAAAATTTTTTAAAGATTTATTTATTTATTTGAATGACATAGTTACAGAAAGGCAGAGGCATAGAGAGAAACATCTTCCATCTGCTGGTTCACGCCCCAAATGGCTGCAACAACCAGAGCTGAGCTGATCCGAAGCCAGGAGTCAGGAGCTTCTTCTGGGTATCCCACAGGGATGCAGGGGCCCCAGGCCTTGGGCCATCTTCTACTGCTTTCCTAGGCTGTAGTAGAGAGCTTGATTGGAGGTGGAGCAGCTGGGGTTTGAACTGGAGCCCATATGGTGTATCAGCAATTCAGGTGGTGGTTTCACACATTAGAAGATGGCCCAAGTCCTTGGGCCCCTGCAACAGCATGGCAGACCCTGACTCCTGGCTTTGGATTGACGCAGCTCTGGCCATTGAGGCCAACTGGGGAGTGAACCAGTGGATGGAAGACCTCTCTCAGCTCCCTTTCATTCTCTGTATAACTCTGACTTTCAAATAAATAAATAAATCTTAAAAAAAGACTATAGTAGTATAACATCTGAACCATTGGTTTGACAAAGGTATAAAACAAAGTCTTATGCAATTATATTTGCAGCATTACTGATACTAGACATTTCTTTGACATTTCTTTTTTTATTATTATTTAAAATTTTTAGCTCCCACATAGAAGGGAAAATGTGATATTAGTTATTCTGGGTCTGGCTTATTTGACTCACTATGAAGCCCTCCCATTGTGCTCATTTTGCTGCAAATGGTAGAATTCCATTTTTTTAATAACTGAATAATATTCCATTGTGTATCTAAAACACATTTTCTGTATTGGTTCATCTTGTGATGGACACCTCAGTTGATTCCAAATTTTGGCTATTATGAACAGTTCTTCTATAAACATGGTGGTGCAGATATCTCTTTGATACATTGTGTTGAAGTCTTTTGGGTATACACCCAGTACTTGGATTACTTTCCTTATGGAAACTCTATTTCCACTTTTTTAAGAAATCTCTGATATGGAGATTGGGCTAGGTTGAATCTGAGATGTACGTTAGAAGCCTGACGAACACTTCAGGGAACAGGGGCAAAAGTCACCGTGCATCAAGTACTAGTCTGAGAATATTTCTTGGTCGGATACCACAACCTCCCTTTCTCATGCAGCTACAGGCTATATCTGTTTTTGAAGGCAAATATTTTGGCCACATTTTTAATATGGATTTTTCCTTTGGATTATATATTATATATATACGCATATCTTATATTGTATATATGATATATCATATATATTATATGATAATATATGATATTATAGATATTATATTATCTCCTTTGATAGAGAACATATTTCCTTGAACTAATCTTATACTAACCCCTGAGCAAAGAAGCATAATGTGATTGTGTGAGTCTAAAAGCTCTTGTAAAACTAGTAAAATTTTTCCATTGCTCTGACAGTAGTTCCTGCCCATCCTTCAACTCAAGGTTCCAAACCTCGCTGTAAACAGCACAAGTGGCGCCTGAACATGGTGACATCCATTTCCATTCCCACCAACAGTGCATTAGTGTTCCCTTTCTCCTCATCCTCACCAGCATTTGTTACTCGCTGTGTTTTGGATTTTAGCCATTCTGACAAGGATGAGGTAATATCTTATTATGGTTTTGATTTGCATTTCCTGATAGCTGGTGATGTTGAGCATTTTTTATATTTATATAAGGTGAACCAATTTCTTGTATTTTACATAAACAAATCGGAAGCATAGTGACATTTTCCACCCTACCCTCCCTTCCCACCATACTCCTACCCATCTTCCTCTTTCCTTTCCTGTTTTTCTTTTAATTTTTACAATGAAATACTTTCCATTTATTTTATAATCATAAGATTAACCTTCCACTACGTAAAGAATTCAACTAACAGTAAAAGGAAAACTGCTGTTCCTCAACCATAGCGAAAAGAAATGTAAACAGCATTCAAATCTCAAAATTCAATTTCACTTGGATAGACTGCATTTGTTTCAGTACTCTATTAGTTTCCAGAGATAAGGGAAAACATATGTTCCCCAGACTTTGCAGAGTTTTTGTGTATAAGTTTTATCAATAATTTATCACATACTTTTATGTATCTATTGTATCCTAATCAAAGTACTGTGCTTTTTCGTGACTGGGGATATTGCAATGATCATGGATCATGAACATGTTTACACAGTGCTTAAGGTTAATGTTACACACAAGAATTTCTTATTAAATATATAAATAGTTGTGTTTTAGTTTATTTTAAGATGCAACATACTAAGGATACAAAGGATGAGAAAGTGTATAACTGCTGGATCTAAACTAGATAAGATATAAATAAAGTTTCCAGTGTAAGAGAATGTTTGAGAATGGATATGAAAAAGTGCATAATATAAAACCAGGCAGAAAATCAGGCAAAGCTCATTCTGGCACTGGTGTGTGGGAGGATGTAGTCAAAGAGGTTAAATTAACACACTCAGGAGAAAACGTTTACATTATTCAGAATGTCAAATAAGTGATTGTGAGATTTATAGTATGAAGGCAAGAAAATAAGAGTAAAATGGATGAGACAGAGAAAAGTAGGATCTAGAATTATGGTATAGTTTTATTCTTTTAACTAAAAAGATGAGGGTAATCAAGAATGCATAATAAATCTGATATGCAGATAAAGATCTTAGTCAAAGTTTCATAGAACTCAATTTCAAGGACTGTTTCAATGTGATTCTGTACCTTAGGGAAAAGCATCATGCACAGATAGTAAATAGGTATTAGGAGACAGACCATGGAGGTATGGTTAGTTCCACATTGTGGGCAAGACTGGGTGGGGAAGGTTGTGTCATAGAAAATGTTATTTGGAAAAGGAGTATTGTCTTGCGCATAAAATGGTGATCTTGGTACATTCTCTCACATTTATTCAATTTAATACATCAAAATAGAATATTAAGGAAGCAAACCATATTATTTCTCATATTATTGCTTGAAAATAATATGAATTGCTATTTTCAAAATTTGGATCGTAATTTATTAGTGTACTGTGTAAGAATTAAAAATAATGTAGATCTCATATGATTGGACATTCAGAAAGAATAGTCATTTAGGAATTTGGCAGTTTTCATTAAGAAAGGATCTGACTATATCCAATAAAATTTTTAAAATGGTGTTAGAATAAATTGAGAAATTGCAAGATTTAAGAAATGTAAGCCTAGAGAGAAAGACAAAGGAAAGTTCATGGAATCTTCCATGTTTACAACCTGATTATATTCCAATAGTAATGGGGGTGGGGTATTTATGTTTTAAACAGGTGACAGATAAACATCAGATATTCGTTACGTTTTATAAGTGTGGTTACATCATATGTTCAGAGGTACACATGTGGATTCAAAGAATTAACTATTGCAGAAAATGGTAATAAATTATGATGTCTTAGACTTTGTCACTGTGAAAGTAGAAGAAACAGCTAGGTTTCACATTACTTCTTCCTTTCTTTTGCTTAGAGTTGACCTTCATGTTATTTCCCTATTGTTCTTTGACCAAAACTATATTACTAATCCCACTTAACATAAAAATGGAAATTTAAGGGGAGGGAGTATTTTTTAAGCACCAAATTTTCTACCATATTATAATTGTCACAGTTTATAAAAAATTGCTATACCTTTGTAGTTCACTTTGTCATATTTTTTCTGCATGGGATTTTAAAATGCTCTAATAAGATATACCTAACAATTTTAGAAATAATTTATTACAAAAGTGACACAAATTTATGAACATCGTGTCAAAGTTTAAAAATGAGTCATTATTATCTCCCGAAATTTTATCATTTGTTTCTAAGATATTTTAAAAAATCAGGATACTGGAGAAATGCAAAAAAAAATCATCTTAACAGAGACTGTTTTGACATTTTTGAAGTAATAGAAATATTAACAAATACTTAAAAGGTTGAGTGTAAAAATTATTAAAATGCACATCCTAATTGTTTCCTAGTTCTAGAACACTAACATTTCCCTAGTAATATTAATGTGGCTCTTCAATGCAGCAAAAAACACACATGCAGTCTATCTATTGGGCATTAGAAAAATCAACTTGCACATCTTTTATAGAAATTGAAAAATTCTTGTTTTCTAAGTCCATATTACACTGCATAAATAGTAAAACAAAATAATCATGTGCCCACATTGAAAAGTGACAAATGATAAGTGTAAAATAATTTTACCAAAAATTTCAATTTTGCATTGTTAATAAATCTATTTTTAAAAAGACGCTGAAATTGTTATATTATGATGCATTTTTCAAACATATTACCAGTATTAATTTGAAATATTACAAGTGGTACTAGCAATATGAATGGTCTTTAAGCACATTATCAATGGCATCAGAGTGAACCTCCAGATAATGAAGTTTATTGGCTTGATAGCTTACAGAGCTTAAACATGTTTTCCATTGCTTAGAAACGTACAAATTCATAAACAACAATACTCATTAGCTCCAAAAACTTGACAAATAGATGGCAGTTGAGGAGGCATAAAGAGTCAGAATCCACAATAGTAGGAGGTATTCATGGACCTGAACTCATAACCAAATGTACAAGATGTGTAAGTGCTACCGGAGTAACCAAGCAGATTGGGAAATTATCTGACGAGAATATGCTGCAATGCCTGTAGATGTGTGGACAATTCCTAATGTTACTCAGACTGTATCACGGCATGTGCTTTTGATCATAGGTCATTCCCTAGTCAGAAACTAAAATTTTATTTTCCTGTGTTTTCAGTTCAGACAGCATTTTTAAAAAGCATAGCAGTGATTGAGGCAAACACCTAGGTAGATGGCTGGAGAACACAGAAATAAATGGGGTCACATAAGTAACACATAAGTAAAAATGCTACTCCCTAAGAATGAGCAACCTCAATGGCAGACATTTTCATGGCTAATTGTAGGGGGAAATAACTTATAAAAATATAATTCAAGGCTGGCGCTGTGGCTCAACAGGCTAATCCTCTGCCTTGCAGCGCCGGCACACCCGGTTCTAGTCCCAGTCAGGGTGCGGGATTCTGTCCCGGTTGCCCCTCTTCCAGGCCAGCTCTCTGCTATGGCCCGGGAGTGCCGAGGAGGATGGCCAAGTGCTTGGGCCCTGCACCCCATGGGAGACCAGGAGAAGCACCTGGCTCCTGGCTTCGGATCAGCGCGGTGCACCGGCCGCAGCGCAGCACTGGCCACGGCGTCCATTGAAGGGTGAACCAACGGCAAAAAGGAAGATCTTTTTCTGTCTCTCTCTCTCTCACTGTCCACTCTGCCTGTCAAAAAATATAATTCAAGTCCATTCTATTTAACCTGAACTTTAAAAAATTTCAGAAAATATTATGATTTTATAATTAATAGGGTCCATGACTAACAGACATATCTGGGATGTTTTTATTGATCAGAAATGATCAGTAGAACTAAACTAGTCAAATAAGGATAAGGACATAACAGAGGGAGTAGAGAGAGAAGAAAATAAGTTCAGAAGCAGAGATGGACAGACAATAACACACACACACACACACACACTCGGGAAGAGGGAAAGGAGGGAATGAGTTATCCAAATATAAAACAAAGGTAGTTAGACCAATCTAGTTAATGGTTTCACTTATCATTCCTTACTTGGACAAAAATATGGTGACTTGGTTTGCAGACTGCATCTCTACATATGATTAACTTAAATAAATTACTTCTGAGTTTATTCTGCACGTTATGCAATTTTCTGATTTAAGAAATCATTAAAAATATATTGAGCAGTTGTTATGTTATTTTATAAAGATGACTAAAACACATCATTAATACTTAAGGAAATAACTTTGTGTGACATAAGTAGATTTTTAAGTAATTTTTTTTAAATTATATGTTTTCTTCATTTGAAAGACAGAGCTACAGAGAAAAAGGGAGAGAGAGAGAGAGCAAGAGAGTGAGATGGAGAGATATCTTCCATCTTCCAGTTCAGCCCCCAAAAGATCTCAAAAAGCAATCCTAGGCCTGGCCAAAGCCAAGAACCTCAAACTCACTGGATTCTCCCATATGGGTGGCAGGGGCTCAAAGCGCTTGGGTCATCTTTCAACGATTTCCCAGGCATATTAGCAGACAACAGGATTGGAAATGGAGCAACAAGGCTTGAACCAGTGTCCATATGGAATATCGGTGTTGCAGGTGGTAGCTTAACCTGCTATGCCACAACACTAGCCACAAGAAGTAGATCTTAGGCCGGAACCGCGGCTCACTAGGCTAATCCTCCGCCTTGCAGCGCCGGCACACCGGGTTCTAGTCCCGGTCAGGGCACTGATCCTGTCCCGGTTGCCCCTCTTCCAGGCCAGCTCTCTGCTGTGGCCAGGGAGTGCAGTGGAGGATGGCCCAAGTCCTTGGGCCCTGCACCCCATGGGAGACCAGGAGAAGCACCTGGCTCCTGCCATCGGTTCAGCGCGGTGCGCAGGCAGCAGCGCGCCTACCGTGGCGGCCATTGGAGGGTGAACCAATGGCAAAAAGGAAGACCTTTCTCTCTCTCTCTCACTGTCCACTCTGCCTGTCAAAAAAATAAAAAAAAAAGAAGTAGATCTTAATAGCTGCATATAACACCTACATGTAATATACATCTAAATACCACATATGTCATATGTAAAGCATACATTAGATACATGTAATTATCATAGCTATATACTTATGTATACACACAAACATTTATAGATGTATTAAAATACATGAATTGCATAGCATGAGTACAGTCAGGAGTGAAATCAAGAAGCAGCTGCTAGGGCAAGTGTCTGGTTAGGAATGGCTTGGGGTACCCATGTCCCATACTCCAGTGGCTGGATAGAGTCCCAATTCTGTTTCAGATTTGTTCCCTGATAATACACATCTTCCATGGGAGCAGATTATGGCTCAAGTACTAGGGTCCCTGTCACCCACGTGAGAGGCATGGATGAATTTCCTTGCTTCGGCCCACTCCCAGCTATTGAGGGCATTTAGGAAGTGAACCAGCAGATAGAAGATCTCTCTCTCTCTCTCTCTCTTTACTCTCTGTGTGTGTGTTTCTTTGCCTCTCAAATATATAATTTTTTTAAGAAAAAAATCAACTCTTTCTGTCCCAAAGACGTAGGAGGTATGTGTGTACAGGTGAGTGTACTTGAATATGTGTGAGTACAATTGTCAAAAAGGAGAGAGTAAAATGGATCCTGAAGCAGAAGTGAGAGTTTGCTGCAGGTAAAGAAGGGAGGAATAATTTCAGACCAAACAGACCGAGGTAGGGCACTAAAAATGAATAGTGAGAGAGTCGAAAGCAGTATATCCTAGCTAGAGAGGGAGAGGGCTTGGTGCATTGGTAGAAAGAAGATCTCAATACACAGAGGATTAATTACTTGAGATCAAAAGAAAATTGTCTGTTCTGAGTAGTCAGTATGAGTAAATAAACTTATCTTTAAATTCCAATTTCCGGAAACATTTTAAAGTACATATGATTACGAGTACATACTTCCCCTACAGGCTTGCCAAAGTATGCATTTTAAAGCTTACATAGGCTTACTGTTTTTTGTTTTTGTTTTTGTTTTTTAAATGTATACACTATCTTCTCACATTTATTGCCCATTTGTGTTGATTTCCTTCTCTATGGGTAGTCTTTTATCTTTTGACATTTAGATTTTCCTGCAAACAGAAGTTTTGGGGGAATAAATTATGTGGGACACATGGATCTGGCCTTGATGGCATCTGGGTTTTGCGTGCCTGTTGGAAAACGCTTCCATATCCCCATATTGGTATGTCTTCCCCCTTCCCCAAATCATGCTACTATAAAGCACCCAAAGTCATCAATCTCCACATCCCAAGTCTCCAACATCTTTTTGGTACCCATTATTCAATATAAACAATGAGTCAACTGTCACAAAATTCTAAAGAAATAATAAGATACAGAAAACAGATTGGAACAAAAAGAAGAGGAAATAGACTACACAAGGAAGAAAACTAAAGAAAGAACTTTGGACCACAAACAGCCTCATTTGCTTTTAATACTGGTAACATGTTCTGCAGGCTGAAGGAAGGGGTGCAACTGTGCAGAGTTGAAAAGAGGGGGC
Source organism: Lepus europaeus (assembly GCF_033115175.1). Taxonomy (NCBI): domain Eukaryota; kingdom Metazoa; phylum Chordata; class Mammalia; order Lagomorpha; family Leporidae; genus Lepus; species Lepus europaeus. The sequence continues at coordinate 62,818,422 of NC_084829.1, read as the reverse complement.
TTTAACTGCAGTGCTTGGCAGCTTTCTACGTGCTAGTACAAAAGTTCAATCTGTTTCCATTAGATTAGCTGTAGTAAAATATTTAAGTGAAGGAGCCTTACTTTAAGTTGGCCTCTTCAGATGCCGTTGTACTGGCAGCATTAGCTCTATGTGGAGAGGCAATGTTTTAAGATTTTCACAAAGAAAATGATATGATGCCTACAGAATAATGCCCTGTATGCATCACATGTCCATTTATTTTGTTTGTCTCTTATTGTTATAAACTGTAGGTAAAATTGAAAAAAGAAAAAAGGAAGCCTAACTTTAGTTCTGGTATTTTATTGCCCAATAGAGGACTACAAATAAGAATAATGTACTCTTATTTTTCTTTAAAAATGTAGAACAAATTTGAATGCTTTCTTCATAAAAAGGATGATAAAAGTCTGAATACATTACTCAATGTGTACATATATCAAAACATCACTTGCTACCCCATAAGTATGTATAATTTTTATCTTTATGGCTTTTTTAAATTATAAAATTAAAAAAATAATTTAACAATCAAATTTTTAAAAAGAAAGCTTTGTGCGCATATTCCATTAATTATTAAAGTTACTTAAGATACTTCTTCAGTATATCCACGTGCCATCTTCAGAATGTGAGTTTGAGTTATAGAAACTTTTCAGACAGAACAACATGATTATAATGAATCCTATTTCATTTACTTTTATGCAAATATGCCAATGTGTGCTTTTGGAAGTCTTCTTGGAGGAACTCTTCACTTTGTCAGAAATATAAGAGTGATATTTCTTTGAGAAGTGTAGTCCCATTATTTTTTCATTAGTGACTATTCTTTTAAGTAAACTCTTTCATGCTGTAACATTATATTTTGAATTCTAAAGTACAATATGGGTAGGAGAAAGATTTCAAAATAGCTTTAAAGAAATCATTGGAGAAACAGGTAAGTCGGATAGATGCCAATTTGCTAAGAACTTGGAGGCATAAAATTGCATCTTCCGAACCCACACCTTGGGAGGCTCAGCAGATACTGTCCCAGCCAGAGGACAAGCACAAATCTGAAGCTGTGTCTAATGGCATAGTGAAATCTCTGTATGTTACCTCTTTGATATTATAGTATCTGAAATAAGAATAATGATTTGTGAGGGGAAATAAGTAAAACATTAGTGAAATTAGTAGAGGTTTATGCCATAGGTGAAAACGAAGCAAAAAATAAATCAGCAAGGTAATTTACTCAGAAGATGGCATGTGATACACCAGCAGGAAATTTCATTATCTAATTTCATACCTTTAATTCCCTTCTGGATCAGGGATTTCAGAATTTAATCATTGTCACAAAATTATTTATCCAAATATCATTTTAATGGTTAATTTTAACACAGTTTTCTCAATCTTTTCTCAGGGGAGAAACAAACAGTCTGCTGGGCACTGCTCCCTGAATGATTTATGCCTCAAACATAAGGCAATTATTAAGTCATCACTCTGCTGTCTTTAACTTTGATAATGAAAGCTGATAACTTTCAAATCCAGGAGCTTTATGCACATCTTTTAATTTATAACAATGCTAGTATAATGAATTTGTGATAGCTAATACAAACCTACACATATGATGTCCTTTAAAAATGTAATTATATGTTCAAGTTTAAAACTCTATGTCCAGTTTTATCTCTGAATGAAGATTGACAGAATTTATATCTTTCTGATTCTTAGCTCCAAATAGTGTTGTCCTAATAGAAAGGTATTTATTTTGGTCCTTTAAAGCCATATTAAGTTTTTTGTTCATATGCTTCAAGAATCTCTAATAAATAGCAAAATTAGATCATTTCTAAGAAAGATGATTATGATAGTGTGACACGTGGCACCAAAAATACCCTGCAATGGAGGCAGGTGGCAATGCTTAGTCATACCAAACACAGAGAACTGGAGTCTTAGTACTTTCCCATTTACCTCAAGTAAATGTCTGTGCTTACTAATATTATATTTTGAATATCAAGATGTAATATGTACAAGAATGAAGTATTGGAATAATTCTCAGAGGCATACTCTCAGTTGTAGGCTATCATTTGAAAAAAAATTATTCAGCATTTCAAATTTATAATTTGAAAAAAATATTCAGCAAATATCAAGTCAGCTTACCTTTGAAGATCAGATTTTAATAATCTTTTTTTTGCAAATTTGGAAATGAAGAAAAATATGTTTAGAATAAAGTAGCATAGAATCTGACTTTTAAAAACATGTTTAATGAATGCACTGAAACTAGTAAGGAATCTTTGTAGAAAAGAAAAATGTATTTTTCTTAATGAAAATCTGCCAGTACTAGAAATTATTATGCTGCTAGATTTAGCTTTGCCAACCATACAATTTTATAAGGGTGTGCATGCTGCTATTCAACAACTCAATTGACTTTTAATTTAACAGTTATTTTTTCCTCCTAATAATGAACATTTTCCTATCCAATTCATAACCTCTTAATTTCCGAAATGGAATTTTTATTCAACAGAGGGAAGAAACACAATTTTTATTTCTTTTTTTCAGTTTTCCACATGCTTCATAAAGAGTATTTTGATGCTCAAATGTATCCTGGTTTTGACAAATCAGTTTGACCTCTAATGGAAAACATGACAACTAAACAAATGTAGCTTTATTTTACTTTGAAAAGTGTTCTCTTAACTCCACATTGGTCACATTGCTTAAAATACAATACCTTTATTGGCAGTATTTCAAAAGTTATCCCTTTAGGTTATGAAATTCTTTTTAAAATTTAACAAACTTGTTATAATTTTAGTTTTTAATTCTTGTTTTAAATTACTTAACCCATAGATCAATGCAATAGCGAGGCATGTATTAATTCTGAATTCCCTACCTTTATTGTTATTGTTCTCTAAATTCTTCTGTTGGATAAAAATCATCTCCAGAAATTCTGTATATATGTAATTACAACAGCAGCTATTATGCTTAATGGAGATTGGGGAAATTGCATTAAAGCAACAAACCCTCTCCTTAGCCTGCCAAAAGCACATTTTCCTCAAGAGTCACCAAGGAACTCTATAACTCCCCAAAGGAGCACAAGAAAAATCACCAAATACTTCATTGGTAGCATAGCACTAAATTTTTAATTAAATATTGATTTTCCTCCTAGAAGAATATTTAGTAAGTGGTAAATTCATATTGAGAAGTTATTAAATTTTTTAGCATTTCCCCACCACAAATGAAGTACCAAATAAAAATAAGCTTTCATTTTTAAGACTTAGAACAATAATTATAGTGAGATTTTCATATACTTGAGTTTTATTAAAAATCTTCCTTTAATAAAGTTTTTCTCTAGGTAATACTTATTCAACATCGAAATATAATATACAATATGCCAGGCAATCATAATATTCTGAAAGGTTGTTTAAAATTCTCCTCTTATTACAAGAAATGATATTTATTTTTTCTGCTTCAAAAGAGTATATTAAGAACTGTCATTGAAATAATAATACTGAATTGCCTCATGTTATTTATTTTCTTTTCTATTTAACATTTTTATGTCACCTCAACTTTTCAACATGAAAAATAATTCACATACTTTGGAAATATTAAAATGTACATTGTTGCATATGTTCTTATTTTTAAAATTATTCATTTTTTTAAAGTAGGGATTCTGAATTGAATATTATTGAAGCAAGCCCTGAATTCCTTTGATCAATCATCCATGAAAATGAACTAATTTGCTATTTCTTTTGTTCCTTTGTTTAAATAAATAATTGTGCTTTGTCAGAGATGAATGAATAGCAATAATCATTCAAAAGAGCTATAACCTCAGTAAAGACTAAAAATGATCAAATGTAATGGTTTATATGTTTATGTGTTTATTTTCCACTGTGAGACATTTCATGTATCTACATTTTGACATCCTTGAATTAAAAAAGCCATGCTTCATCCTAAATATTTGTTAAGAAAGGTGAGATTTTTTTTTCTCTTTTCCTGGAAGTCCTAATACTTTCAGAATTTAGTTTTTCAGAAAAGCAATAGCAAGAGACAACATTTCCATCTTCTCAAGTTTTCTATGAGTTCTGAACAGAGACATGAGATAGATATAATTTGAATACAATTTATTAAAGATTATGAATCTACACATTTTAAGAACAAGCAGAGATAAATGAATTAAATAATATGCATATTATATTAGTATAATAATATATTTCTACATAAAATAGTAATATATATATGTATATATATATATATATATATATGTATGTTTACATTTACATAGAAGGTTTTCCTGAATGGGCTTTAGGTTCATCAGTTAAGAGCCATCTTGGGATTCCTGCAACCCATATTGGAGTACCTGGGTGTGAGTCTTGAATCCACTTCCAATTCTAGCATTGCATTCTTATGTATCTTCAGATGCCACGGGTAATGACTCACATATTTGGATCCCTGACACCCATGTGGGAGATCTGGATTGAGTTCATGACTCCTGGCTTGTGCCTGACTCATCTCTGGCTATTGTGGTCATTTAAGGAGTGAATCAGTGGGTAGGAGATGCCAGTCCCTCTGTGTGTGCTTGTGTCTCTGTATCAAGGCTTTCATAAAAATAAGTAAATAAATAAAAAGTTTTCTACAGTGCTGAATTCTTAATAAAAGTTTCTAAGCCCATAATATCTGAGGATGTATATGTGTATATAAAGGAATACACATCATTTGTGCTTAAGAAAACAATTTAAGTGAATTATAAAAGTACATATATATTATCCATAATCTTTGTATTACAGTATAATGCTATAGTAAGACTAGATGAATAAAAATCATTACTATTGCTTAAAAAATGAAAATCTTCACTAGAAAAGTGGAAGATTTGCTTTAAAATAGTACTTTATTTAAATCTTTTATTTATAAAAAAACAAACTTCATGTATTTAATATAACTTTTATTTATAAAAAGAGAACAAACTTCATTATTTAATATATATATAGTTTTTAAAGCATAATGATAATTCCTGCCCAATCATCCATCTGTTACTTCCACCCTGCCTCCTCTTCTTATTTTCTTTTAATTTTTACAATAGCATACTTTCAATTCTTTTACAGTCAAGAGCTTAACCCTCCACTAAATATATATATTAACAAGTAGTAAGTAGAAAAACCACTGTTCCTCAAGAAAATATTTGTCATATTGGAAAATGTCAGTTTCATTCATATACATTACATTTTTTTGTACTCTGTACATTAGTTATCACAAATCTGGGAAATCATGTGATATTTATCTTTTGAGAACTGGCTTATTTCAATAAGTACACTGATCTCCAGAAAGACCCAATTTGTTGTGAAAATAGGATTTCAATTCTTTTTATTGCTCAGTACTATTCCATTGTATGTATATATATATATTCTTCATACAGTCATCAGTTGGTGGAGATGTGAGCTGACCTGTTATTAACATGGAGTACAGAAAACTTTCGTATGTTTATTTCATTCCAGGAGTGGAATAGCTGGGTGATATGCTAGATCTATTTTCATATTTATGAGGAATTTCTATTCTGTATTCCATAAATGTACCAGTTTATATTCCTACCAATAGTGCATTAGTATATGCTTTTCCTCATACCCTCACCAGTATTTGCTATATATTTTTTTGTTTATGTGACAGCCATTTAAATGGAGTAAGGTGAAACCCCACTAAGTTTTATATTTGCATTTCCCTGATTTTTAGTGATCATAAGCATCTTTTCAAGTGTCTGTTGGTCATTTGTATTTCATCCTTTGAAAAAATGCCTGTTCATATTCTTAGTCCATTTCATAACTGGATGGCCTGTTTTTTTTGTTGTTGAGTTTCTTGGGTTCCTTATATATTTTGGGCATCAATCTATTATCAGATGTACATTTTGCAAATATTTTCTCACATTCTACCAATTTTTTTCTTTACTTTGCTGAGTGTTTCCTTTGATATGCTGGAGCTTCTTAGATTGATTTAATTCAACTTGTCTATTTTTACTTTTATTATCATTGCTGCTGGGGTATTTCCCAAGAAGTCTTTGCCTATGCCAATGTCTTCCAGTATTTTGATGTTTTCACATCTTATATTTAGAGCCCTGATCCACTGTGAGTTAATTTTCGTATGGGTTTTAAGGTAGGGATCATACTTCTGCATTCAGAGATCCAATTTTCCAAGCACCATTTCTTAAAGGGACTGACCTTTCTCCAAGGAATTATTTTAGCTCATTTCTCAAGGATTAGTTATCTGTAGATGCATAGATTAATTTCTGGAGTCTCTAGTCTGTTCCATTGGTCAACATGTCTATTCACTTGCCAGCATCAAGCTGTTTTGGTTATAACTGCCCTGTACTATGTCTCAAAATCATATATTGTGATGCCTACACTTTTAAAATAGTGCTTTATAAAGAATAATTAACTGAAATCTATTTGATAGCCAGATTCTGACAAAAATATTTCAATGTTATTATTACTCATTATTCAGATTTTTTGTTTTGAAATAAAATAAACAAGATATACCAGCCTTTCTCTATATCTGATGCTGCACAATGAATTCTAAGGAATTCAGCCAAAATTCATAAATATAGAATAATTATATATTTATATAGAATATATAGGATTTGTATTTATTTATATATTTATGTATATAGTTTTATTTATTTATATAGAATATGAATTTATTCATAAATATACAAATCATAAATATCACTTACTTCACAATCTCTCAGTTTTTACACTAACAACATTTTAGACTTCATAAAAGTTCTTTGTATGGAGATATGCTTTGTATTAATGCACAATTATTACATTAGTATTTTATCTACTAAATATCAGTTTTAACAACCCTGTTGTGATGTAAAAAATGTATTCAATCATTGCAAATATACGTTAAGGATGCAAAATCATCTTGGTAGCGAAACATTGATTTAATCCAACCTTCTTGTCTTCCACTGGGGAAGACTGTGAGGTAGACATACTCTGTCAGTTGTTAAATTGACACAGTTAATTTGACACAGAGTATTAAGGATAGATGACTATGTTGCTAAGTCAACAACAGGAGTCACTGTGCACTTACTCCTCATGTAGGATCTCTGTCCTTAATGTGTTGTACAATGTGAATTAACGCTATAACTAGTATTCAAACAGTATTTTACACTTTGTGTTTAGGTGTGAGTGCAAACTGTTGAAATATTTACTTAATTTATACTAAATTGAGCTTCTGTATATAAAGATAATTGAAAATGAATCTTGATGTGAATGGAATGGGAAAGGGAGCAGGAGATGGGAGGGTTGCAAGTGGGAGGGAAGTTATGGGGGGGGGGGGAATCCATAAACTGTACTTTGGAAATCTATATTTATTAAATAAAAGTTAAAAAATAGAATTAGTAACATTTGTATTAGCAATAAATTTATTAAATTATAGTAAGATTTCCCTAGTTACAAAGTTTGAAAAAGCAGTTCCGTGTAATTAGATCTTTCAGTAAGCAAAAACAAAATGCCTATAAAATAAAGATCACTATCATTTTTAGATGTTTTTCTCTTTCACTTGTCCCATATGAAATCTGTCATGTTTGTACAGGAGTCTTCACAACTACTAGATTATGACATGCAAAGTATGAAATGACTCTATTGGGATAGGCTAAATGGTTTAATGTCTTTCTACTGAGTGATGTTGATGTGTACATTCTGATAGGAGAATATAGATGTATTTGTAGAAGGTAGAGAAAGATCATTTTTATTATTTCAGTGTCAGCTTAATATGAGTTAGCTCACTAGTTAGATGTGAAGACTAGTTTAATGGTTCGGACTGGTATACAAAAGAGAATAAGCATAACATAATTTTTGGCTGTTATAGCTGAAAATTAATCTGCCTAAGCCTTCAAGTAAAGGACTCCTGGGGAGTTTTTAAATTCACTAGGCAATTTTTAAGCTGAAATTCTATTTATTAAATTCCTGTAGTGATCATTGTGATGTCTTAGTATAGAATATCAGAGGTCCATGACAACAGAAAAAAATTTCTACAAGTAAAATAACCTCACAGATCCTTTTCTGAAAAACATTAATTGAAGACCAAATTTTCACAGAAAGTTTTTTAATTTGATTTTGAAAAAATCAGCAATAGGAAAAATAAGAATAATGATATGGTAGGCCTTATTGCTACTAAATATATTTTACTTTAACATATTTATGTCACTTTCAAGAATGATTTTAATGCTTACTAACTTCAGTAATCAAAAGCATAATGTAATGTATACAAACATTTCAATAAGTAAGTATATTTTATTTAAGTATTAAAATAATTTTTATTGCTAGAAACACCCTTAAAGAACTAAGATCATAGCATTCATAAAGCAACTAACAGTAGCATTGAAATTTGCAATAGATTGTTTTGAGACAATAAGTACATTTCCATCAACATACCTACCACTGCAAGTTGGAAAGATTGTTTTAGATATTTTGCTTTGACATTTATGATGTCTACTAAGAATATTTCTGATCAATACCAATGAATAGCATGTATGTACTATTGGTTTATCATCATATGAAAATAGAAAACAAACTGATTTTATTTTTGGTTTCAATAAATAAGTTTAAATTGGCTTGTAAAATATTTATTATACAGTCCGGAGCCGCAGCTCCATAGGCTAATCCTTCGCCTTCAGCACTGGCACCTGGGTTCTAGTCCCGGTCAGGGTGCAGGATTGTGTCCTGGTCACTCCTCTTCCAGGCCAGCTCTCTGCTGTGGCCCAGGAGTGCAGTGGAGGATGGCCCAACTCCTTGGGCCCTGTACCCCATGGGAGACCAGGATAAGCACCTGGCTCCTGGCTTCGGATCAGCGCTGTGCGCCAGCTGCAGTGCACCAGCCGCAGCAGCCATTTGGGGGTGAACCAACGGAAGGAAGACCTTTCTCTCTGTCTCTCTCTCTCACTGTCTGCTCTGCCTGTCAAAAATAATATATATTTATTATACAATAAAACTTTTGTATCCTTCATCTATACCATTTTAATCAATTACATTTTCTTAAATCTCTTCCTGAGTCAGTCTTCCACATAAGCTAAATTCTCTCCTTTCATATTTAATAAAAGATAGGGTGGATAAAGGCAGTGAGTGATTGAAATATCACTGATTAGGACCACAGTGAAGTTGTGAAGAAACCCCACATCAATTTATAATCTTTTGATTAAGCTATTAATAACATATATTAATTTCTAATTATGTTGGTAGATAATACCTTGAAAGACCATTATGAGAAATTCTCTTTAAAAGTTGAAACAAAGTACCAAAATTATTCACTGCAATTGAGTAGATTAAAATATGTCAAATTAAATTTAAGCACAAAATTCATTAGGTAATATTTTAGTGCTTGTGGCTTGAAATGTTGGAATATTAATGTATTATCTGTGGTTAAGGCTTATCTCAGGATAAAAATAGTCTCAAATATCTCTTTCTACAAGAGATGAGACACTTGAAATTTTAGGTTAAAATATTTAACATGATAAATATCAGGCTATGGCATTACCTATGCTAATTTGAAATAGTGGCTCTATACAGTACAATGGATTCAAGGTTAAATTTGTATCCAATTATGCACTAACCATTTTGGATGATTATGCCTCATTCAGTTTTAATTTTATTCAGAACTGTAACATTTATATAACATCACAGATAAGGTATTCCTTGATCACTAATAACTATTTCAAAGAATAAAATATGGAGACTATTTATAAAGCATTAATTTTCTTTATTATATGATTCCATTATTTAAATTCTATAGAATTACTCTTTAGGGGAAAAAGAAGTTCTCACCTTCATTATCCTAAATCTTATTCATCTCTTAATGACTGTTACAACTTGTTTTCTATCAATTCTATTGACTGCAGAGCTGTAACGTTACTAGTCTAATGAGTTTTGTTTGAATGGTAAATCTTTAATAATTGCAGCCTCAGCCATATTTTAAGCAACTTCATTGATCATATCCTTAATGTTTATGGTTGCTTTCCCTTTGAATCTAATAAACTTTTATTTCATAACAATTTTGTTCTCAAACATAGCATATTAAGTCTGGCTACATATATTCTGTTTTTAAAAAAGGATCTATTTTTTTATTTGAGGGGCTGACTTAAAGAGTGGGAGAGACAGAGAGAAAGGTCTTCTGTCTGCTGTTCACTCCTCAAATGGCTGCAAATGCTGGAGCTGGGAAGATCTGAAACCAAGAGCATGGAGCTTCTTTTGGCTCTCCCACATGGGTGCAGGGGCCCAAGGACTTGGGCCATCTTCTACTGCTTTCCCATAACATAGCAGAGAGCTGGATAAGAGGAGGAGCAGCAGGGACATGAGACAGGTCCCATGTGGGATGCTGGCACTGCAGGCGGAAGCTGAGCCTACTATGCCACAGTGCTAGCTCTGTGACTACATATACTCTACATTTGCTGAATTAATATTACATATTATTTGTTGACTTTAGAATAATTTTATAGCATACTATTCCTTCATGAAGACACAGATTTTGTGACTGATACTCCATAATCTAACAAGCATTAATTATAAGCTTTAGGTGTATGAAACGATGTTAGTGAATGAATGATATTCTGGTGTATTATTTAGTAAAATGTCATGGTTGTAGAAGATCACCCCAGGGTGCTTTGTGGATAAGAAATTAGCCTAAGCTAAAATGGTGCAAACTCCCCAGCTCCACCTGGAAATGTAAATCACATTACTGGGAAAACCTATTCAACACAGGAAAGCTCACCTTAAAAAGCTACTATAGTTATAAGATTGTAGTCTTTTTAGAGCAGCATTCCAATTGTAGCTGTGCTGCCATTCTGCTGCTCCTTTGCAGCATGTTCAATAGATCTAACTGCTCACTCTGTGTTGCTTTTCTGGTGAATTCTTTCACCACTCATAGCACTGGCCTCAATCTGTCACTCCTATCACATTTTGGTGGCCTGTACAGGGACATCTCTGATCATGTGATACTATAGGCAATAGCAGATCATCTAGTAAATCTACACACCCTGATGGTCTCCTGATCACTCTCTTCTTTTCTTTTCTTCTCTATCTTGGGTCCTCGGTGAATGACTCACCCCTTCAAGGGCAACAGCTGGTTCCTGGCTGAGTCTACTCCTTAGTGGAATCCAAAGGCCCTTGTTCATGGATACCCAGTACCCAGTGCCCTTAGATGTAAGAACTAAACCTTGTTCCACTTTAATGGGCTCCTTAATCAATAAAGTAAAGATGCAGTCCTGTTTTTAATGTTTTAAACATAACTAACTATACTCTATACAGGGGCAGGGGGTAAGAACCTGTTCAGGTAAGACCTGTTTAGTGGCAGCTGCTTCTTTCATAGAGTATGGAAGACTTTAGAGAAAATAAAAGTGACTTGGAAATATCCAGCTGTAACCGCTTTGCATGTTGTCATGGGTAGCAGGGAAGAAGTGAAGTGTGAAGGCCCTTCACATTCTCCACCTTGCCTCAGACTATGTCTGGAAACTCTGGCATGGAGAAACCATCACTTTCATTCCTGCTTCTCGAGATTGTTGATGGCCACATAGTCATGCAGAATGACAAGCAAGAAGAGCCACACTCTCAGCAAGATGGCCAAGATGGTGTGATGCATATCTGTGAGCATCCTGACCAGCTCAGATCTCAGAAAGAGATTTCCCATCAACTGTTTGACTCCTCAAATACCCACGATAGCTAGGACTGGGCCTGGCAAAAGCCGGAAAAGTAGGAACACCTTCTGGGCCTTCCATGAAAGTGGCAGGAGCCCAATTGCTTAAGTCATTATCCACCACTCTCAGCATTAGCAGGAAAATAGAATCAGAAGTGGAACCAGGACTTGAATCCAGGCACTCCAACAAGGGATGTAGTTGTCCTAATCAATGTCTTATTCCTTAAGACAAGTATGCATTCTCACATAAATTTTATTGCAAGACATTGTTAGACATTGTTAGAGGTTGTCTATACTATTATTATTTATTAAATTCTCACTATGCAAATGTATAAATTAAACTGTATCATAGGCACATGTAGAAATGCTATTCCATAGCAATCAGTAGTTTTAAACATTCCCTTGGATGGCCCTGGATCATAATCCCCATGGATAAAGGAACCATGCATCTTCTAAAGAGACTGAACTACTGGATGACAGTGCACTTTCTCTCTTTCTCTCTGTCTCTTTCTGTCTCTCAACTTACTAACTGAAAAAAATCAAAATATTCCTTAGTGATTTTATCGTTTTGCAGCTATTGAAACTGGGACTTGCCTCTTTATTTCTTTTTCATGTAATTTACCAATATGGTAAGCAGCACTACTGATTATGCTGATGTGGCATCCTATAACTTTGCTAAGTCTGTATGTTAGTACTAATAGTATTTTAGTCGCTTTGGATCAAGGTTTCCTATACATAAGATTGTATCATCTGATAGTAGTGATGATTTACCTTCATTATTTACAATGTGGATACATATTGCTTTTTTTCCTAGCTAGGACTTTTAGTTCAATATTTGATTTAAAAAATTGTGAAAATGGACATCTTAGGGAGAGCCATCAAGTTTTCCCAATTCAGTATGTTAGTTGTTGTGTTGGTATATATGACCTCAAATATGTTAAAGTTTATTTCTTCTATAGCTACTCGATTCAGAGTTTTTAATCATGAAATGATGCTGAATTTTATTAAATGCCCATTCTGTATTTATTGAAATGATCATGTGGTGTTTTGTACGTCATTTGGTTGATATGTTTTATCACAATTACTGATTTGAAAATGTTGAAATACAGTTAAATTCCTAGCATGAAGCAAACATGATCATGACAAATAATTTTTCTAATGTGCTGTCAGATTTGGTTTACTAATATTTAGTTAAGGATTTTTGTACCTATGTTCAGCAAGGATATTGCCTTGTAGTTTTCTGTTTCTGTCATGTTCTTGTCTGGTGTGTGTGTGGATGTGTAGGTGTGTGTATGTGTGTGCGTGTGTGTGTGTGTATGGGTGTCAGGCCAATGCTTGCCTGATGGAATGATTTGGAAAAATTACCTCTGCTTCTATTTTTTGGAAAAATTTAATAATTACTATTAGTTTTTATTTATACTTTGTTAGAATGAAGCAGTAAAAATCTCCTGGTCCAGGGCTCTTTTTTTTTTTTTTTCTTTTTCAGATTTATTCATTTATTTGAAAGGCAGAGTTAGAGAGAGGAAGAGAAAGATCTTCCATCTTCTGGTTCACTCCCAAATGGCCACAATGGCCAGGGCTGGGTCAGGAATCTAGGAGCCTGGACCACCACCCAGACCTCCCCTGTGGGTTGCAGTGGTCAAGCATTTGGGTCATCCTACGCCACACAGTCAGACCTATTAGCAGCAAATGGGATCTGAAGTACAGCCAGGACAAGAAGCTGCACAAATGTGGATGGATGCTAGCAATACAGGCAGCTAAACCTGGCAAGCCACAATGATGGCCCACTGTGGCTTTTTTTAATGGAAGACTTTTTATTATTGATTCAATTTCATTACTCATTAGTCTTCATTTCAGGTATACTATTTCCTTGTAATTCAATTATTGTAAGGTTTCTTCAAAATTTTCTAATTTGCTCACATATAGTTGCTTAATCATAACGTCTGAAGATCCTTTATATGCTGTGGTATCAATTGTAATATCTCCTTTTTCATCTCTGATTCTGTTTTTTTTTTATTTAGTCTAGCAGTGGTTTCATTTATTTATCTTTTCAAAATTTCATTTGATATTTATACTTTTTTAGTTTTTATTTCATTCCATCTTGCTCTAATATTCATTATTTAATTCATTCTACTAATTTAGGATTTTTTTGACATTGTTTTTGTATTTCCTGCCAGTGCATAGCTTGCTTGTGTGTATCTTTCTGTTTCTTAGGGTACTTATTTATGTATATATGTGTGAATTTGTTTCTTTTAAATGCAGAATGACAGGGAAAGTCAGATGCACAGAATACTCATAGAAAACTAATGCGTGGTATTGAGTGGAAATCTGAACATTTACATTTTTTCAAATCTTTTTTTTTTCATGGATGTATTCGTTTATAGAAATCAGTATCCAGGGTTTGGTAATTAAGTCCATTCTTCTATACTGTTCTACCAAGAAAACCCCAATCATGACTATAATAATTAAACTTATTCCATAATCACAGGTTAAAAGCATACATTCAATTAGGAATTGAATGACTTCAGTATATTCATAATGTGTAATGAAAACTTCAGATATTATCAAGTATTGTGGAAAAAGAATCCTCTTTCAATTTCATGGGAATCACCTACCAAGTTCTTTAAGCAATTGCAAATTAATCTACTGCTTTCCAGATTTTTAGAATCAAATGTTGTTTAATCTCAGTCTGTGGAAATCCCTTAGTTTGTGAATAATAAGAATGCACATAGATCTTCATGGTCAAAAAACTTTATTTCTTTGTTGGAGTTTTTATAATTACCAGTACCATATATCCTGGGTAATCAAAATATAAAATACTGTCAGTGTCCATAACATAATAAAAACATGACATCATTTAAGTATAATAAAGAACATATACAAAATATTTATATTTTATTTATTATACATTTTATTCATAAGCGTATTACTACTTAAATTTTATAGTATCTTATATATATTTTTATACCTCCAAATGTAGAAGTGTTTCTCCATACACTCCTATATACCTAATTCATATTTTTCAGAGATAAGAATTCAAACTTTGATTTGATAACATAATATTAATTATCAGACATTTATAACATAAAGATAACTTAGGCACCTGTTATCCCTAAAATGTTAAAGTAATTTAAATTAATATATAAAATTATATTCAAAGACCAAACTGAAGACATACATATTTTTAACCATATAAGGTATTTAAATATTTTCAAACCTACAGTAATTTAAATAAAAGCTCTCAGACATTATGGATATCCATAATATATTTAGAAAAATATTATTCCATCTGTCAATTCCTTGATTAGTCCCATCTTTGACAACATAAGCCTTTTTTTTTTTAATTTTTTAAACTTTTTTTGACAGGCAGAGTGGACATTGAGAGAGAGAGACAGAGAGAAAGGTCTTCATTGTGCTATTGGTTCATCCTCTAATAGCCGCTGTGGCTGGCATGCTGCGACCAGCGCACAGCGCTGATCAGAAAGCAGGAGCCATGTGCTTCTCCTGGTCTCCCATGGGGTGCAGGGCCCAAGGACTTGGGCCATCCTCCACTGCACTCCCGGGCCACAGCAGAGAGCTGGCCTGGAAGAGGGGCAACCAGGACAAAATCCGGCACCCCGACCGGGACTAGAACCCGGTGTGCCGACGCTGCTAGGCGGAGGATTAGCCTAGTGAGCTGCGGCGCCGGCAACATAAGCCTTTTAACATAGGGCAATCGAACAGTTTGACATATTTGTGACCAATTAGAGATTTTAAGATTGTTTATTATTATCCGTGTATTAATTCTCTTATTAAAATGTGCAAATTGAAATAATTATTACTACATTAGTGTGGATAATTTTCTTTCTTAAGGTCAAGTGAAAAAGCAAAACAATTGTTGCTAGTATTATATTTTAAAACTGAATGAGAAGAAAATTAATTGCCACCAATGATTTCTTAATGGAATTATAAAAAGAATGACTTGACTTTTCAAGTGTCATCTGAATTTTGTATACAAATATAAGTAAGCTCCTACACTGAAATAAAGTAATAGCAAAATATTCACACTCATCATTTATACTAATATTAATTCTGAAGTAGATGACATCTAACAGATCTACACAGAATTTTGAATAAAATCATGTGGTAGTTTGGTTAATTTGAGGTGAGCAAGACACCAAGTGAGATAACTGAAGCCAAAATATTCACTCATAGGAAAGGAAGCACAACTGTAAAGCAAATTTTCACTTTTTTTTTTTTTTTTTTTTTTTTGACAGGCAGAGTGGATAGTGAGAGAGAGACAGAGAGAAAGGTCTTCCTTTTTGCCATTGGTTCACCCTCCAATGGCTGCTGCAGCCAGCGCATCTCGCTGATCCGAAGCCAGGAGCCAGGTGCTTCTCCTGGTCTCCCATGGGGTGCAGGGCCCAAGTACTTGGGCCATCCTCCACTGCCTTCCCGGGCCATAGCAGAGAGCTGGCCTGGAAGAGGGGCAACTGGGATAGAATCCGGCGCCCCAACCAGGACTAGAACCCGGTGTGCCGGTGCCACAAGGAGGATGATTAGCCTGTTAAGCCACAGCGCCGGCCCAAATTTTCACTTTTAATCTAAAATATAAGAATGACTAAAATTTAAATAAGTGTTACATATATTATTCATATGTTCTTTAATAAGCAATATATTTTTTAAGATTTTATTATTTATTTATTTGAGAGTAGAATTACAGTGAGAGGGAGACAGAGAGAAAGGTCTTCCTTCTGTTGGTTAACTCCGCAGATGGCCGCAATGGCTGGAGCTGCGCTGATCCCAAGACATTCTGGGTTGACAATTTTTTTTTTTCCTCTTAAGACTTGGACTGTATGTTGCCATTCTCTTCTAGCCTGTAGGGTTTCTGATGAGAATTCATCTGTAAGTCTAATTGGAGATTCTCTGAAAATAATCTGGCATTTATCTACTGCACATTTTAGAATCTTTTCTTTATGTTTTATTGTGGAGCGTTTGACTGCAATGTGTCATGGTGAAGGTTTTTTCTGGTCCTTTCTGTTAGGAGTTCAATGTGTTCCTTGTACTTGCACATCACATTCTTTCTCCAAATTGGGGAATTTTTCTGTAATTATTTCACTAAATAGGCCTTCTAGTCCATTCTCTTTCTATACTTTCAGGAGCTCCTAATACTCATATATTGAGTCATTTGATAGTATCTCATAAACTTGCGACACTGTTTTTACTTTTTCTAATTTCTTCTTGTGTTTTTTTGGTTTTACTGAGTGATTCCCAAAGATTTGTTGCCTAATACGGCTATTCTTTTCTTCTGCCTCGCCAAGTCTGCCATATGGGCTTTCCTCTGCACATTTTTTTTTGTACTATTGAATTTTTCATTTCTAAATTTCATTTTGATTTCTCCCTAATTTTTTAATTTCATGTGGAAAACTTTCATTCATCTTATGTGTGATTTTTTTTAATTCATGGATTTGCTTTTGATTGCTTTTGAATAATCCTATAATTAATTTTTATTCCATTTCTAGTATTTCTTCAATCTTCATCTTCACCTTCTAATTGAATGTTCCTTTGGGTGGGGGGACTTATGGTGTCTTCCTTATTCTTCTTTCTTGAATTTTTGCATTTATTTTTAGGCATTCATGGAGTTAATTTTTTTTCCTCCAAGAGCTTTTCTCATTGAGCTATGCCTCTGTGGCTCAGTGGGATGTCTGCACTTTCAGTGAATACCAGGAAATGTGTGGTGGGTATGGCCAGGGAACTCTGGCCAGTGCTGCAGGATGGGGTAAGTATCCAGGGTAAAACACAAGAATGTGTTGTGCATCTCCTCTTTTTAATAGAAGTGGGGGAATGCTCATCTATGTTGGTGTTATTACCCATTCACCTCATCTCCATGCTGAAAGTGCATGGGTGTCAGCCCATAGTGTGTTCAACACTCATCCAGCCGCCATATGAACTGCACACATGATCTGCACAATCTTCACTGTAAAGCTCAGCTCTAACCCAGTGACCTGCCCCAAGCAACCAAGAGCTCCAAGCATGTGGAGCCACACCCAGTGATTGCCAGAGAGACCCAATTACATCCTGCACCTTTTCATGTAACCACCAACTACTCCAGTCTCAGCACATAAGGCTCTCACTGTTGTCAGACACAGAGGTACGTTCTGCCCTGCCAGCCTGTCTAGTCAAAGGAGAAGCAGAAGTGCCTTGAGACAGCTCCATCTAGGTGTCTTGATCCTGGGAGGCTGAGGGTGCCTTAAAGTCCTACGGGGTGCCTAGCCACCACCCAGCCAGGCTCAAAGTCACTGGGACTGTGGATGTTTCCCTCTGCTGGAATCTCTGTATCACAGGTGTACACACAAGAGCCTCTGGCAGAATGTTGCTCTCTCCCCACCACCGCTGCCCGTGCTGAAGCAAAGATGACTTCCTGTCTCAGCCAGGTGCTGTGCTCATGCACAAGGTCTAACACAGCTCCCGCCCAAACCCTAAATGGCACCTGCCTTTTTCAACTGGGCAGCAGGTATTGTTGTAGGGAACCTGGGGCGAGATAAACATGCCCCCTCAATTTCCACTGGGTCACAGGCAACCACTAGAACCTGCTAGACCCCAGGGTTCCAATTTGGACTCACACCACATGCTCCCTCTTGTTATATCATCACGGGTTTCTGGAGTCCAGTCTCACCTCCATCTCCAAGCTGCTGCCTGCTATGGCTATTGGCTGCTGCAGTCATGTGTTGTGTTCATGTTTGTGTTCTTGCTGCGTGTTCACAACCTCCATACATCTTGTAGGATATCCAGTGTGGTTTTCTTTCCAATTCTCCCCTGAGAGTGCACTTCCTACATTTAAAAAATATATATTTATTGTGAGGCTAGCGCAGTATGTTATTCCCTACTCAGCCATCTTGGAATCTCCCCAGATCATGCTTCTAAAATTATTTGGGACTAGACTAGTGTTTATTTAGTAAGGAATTGGTGGGCGCATTTATTATAAGACTGAGAGTAAGTCAAGAAGATGAGCAGACTTCAGGAAGTTCATAAAATGTATTTTAAAAAACTATAGTTTTGGGGCTGGCACTATGGCGCAGCAGGTTAAAGCCCTGGCCTGAAGCACCCGCATCCCATATGGGCACTGGTTCTAGTCCCAGCTGCTCCTCTTCTGATCCAGCTCTCTGCTATGGCCTGGGAAAGCAGTAGAAGATAGCTCAAGTCCTTAGGGCCCTGCATCCATGTGGGAGACCTGGAAGAGGCTCCTGGCTCCTGCCTTCAGATCGGCACAGTTCCGGCCATCGCGTCAATCTGGGGAGTGAACCAGTGGATGGAAGACCTCTCTCTCTCTCTCTCTCTCTCTCTCTCTCTCTGTCTCTACCTCTCTCTGTAACTCTGTCTTTCAAATGAATAAAATAAACCTTAAAAAAGCAAAAAAAAAAAAAAACTATAGTTTTAACAATATTTTTCAACCAAATAAACTTATCTTTCAATTAACTTTTCCATGACCTTTTTGAGGTACCCTTATGTCTATTGACACTAATTTTTAATGTCTGCATATTTTATTTTCATCTACAAAAATGTCAGGTGACAAGGAATGACCTCCAGAGACCCAGAGAGACAAAGATAGAGAGATTTCCCATATGCTCATGCAGTTCTCAGATGCCTACAACAGCTATGATGAGGCCAATCCAAGCCAGGACCAGGAACCCCATCCTGTCTCCTAAGTGGGTGGCAAGAGCCCAAGTTCTTGGGCTATCATCTGCTGCCTCCCCAGGCACATTAGTAGGGAATTGGATTAGAAGTATAACAGCCCAAATTCAAACCAAGATTCTGATATGGGACTTTGATATGGGACGTGGAGAGGATACCTTTGCAGGAGGCTGGATATGAATTAGCCTTGATAATACTTAAACCAGCACTCTGACATGGGGTGTAGGAGAACTAATCAGCAGCTTAACCAGCTGTATCACACAAAACACCTTCAAACTATTTTTAAGTTAAGAATCTACTGGAGTTCCTATCCAGTGAAATTAGAGGGCATGTAAAAACAAATTAAAATCATAATAATGGGAAAGGATGAAGTAAAATGGCCTTTATTTACACTTGAAATGTTTTTTCCCTTAAAGCAAACAAAACAACTATTAAGTGTAGTGAATAAAACTAAAAAAGTAAGTCATAGATACAAATTTAACATACAAAAAGCAGTTTATTTCTGTGTGTTAGTGAATAATCAAAAAGTACAATTTAAAAATCTATAGATATATTAAAGTGAATTTTAAGGGTCATTAAAGAATTTCTAAGTATATGAATGTAATCATATTTTGCTACCAATTGTTTTTGTTATTAGTTACCATAACAAACATTTAATGATGGTTTAATTAATTTTGTTTACGAAGCATAAATTTTTTTCTTCCTATGAACTCAAGTGATATTTGGGTAACACACACAAAATTCATTAGTGTCAATATAAACAAGACATTTGAGAATAAACTTACCAAAAGAGGCCAAAATGAATAAAGTTTTTAATTAATTCTGTATAATACTGCTTAGTGAACTTAAAGAGGACTTAAAAAGTGGAGAGGTTTACTGTCTGTATGGATTGAGAGATTAAGTTGTCTGTTTTATATCATAGTTAACCTTTAGATTGAGTGGAATTCCAATATAAATTCAATGAGGTGGTTTTCAGCATCTGTTAATAAACTATTTCTCAAATTTATATGATAATCAAAACAACTAGAATAATCAGAAAAAATTTGAAAAACACTAGCAAATTGTTAAGTCTTATACTATTCCCAAGATTTATTATAGTAATGAATTAATCCTTGACAAAGATACCAATACTGTTAAAGAGGGGCATATACAAACAGCGCACACACATATACATATGTGTAATGTTCTCTTTAAATAGTGGGTTTTCTTCCAGTGATGTACAAAGTTACTCAGTATCTGATGCCACTTCTCTCACACAATCCATTCTTTAGCTTGCTTTTATTCTGTTATTCAGCTACTTTTCTACCACTATGTTCTCTTCTTTTATTTCAGTGCAATTGGGAATTGCATTTAATATTTTTTTTTTATTTTTTACCGGCAGAGTGGACAGAGAGAGAGAGACAGAGAGAAAGGTCTTCCTTTTTGCCATTGGTTCACCCTCCAATGGCCGCTGTGGCCGGCACACCGCGCTGATCTGAAGCCAGGAGCCAGGTGCTTCTCCTGGTCTCCCATGCTGGTGCAGGGCTCAAGGACTTGGGCCATCCTCCTCTGCACTCCCGGGCCACAGCAGAGAGCTGGCCTGGAAGAGGGGCAACCAGGACAGAATCTGGCGCCCCGACCAGGACTAGAACCCGGTGTGTGGGCGCCTCTAGGCAGAGCATTAGCCTGTTGAGCCATGGCGCCGGCCTGCATTCAATAATTTTTACATTTTCATAATTTGATAAATATTTTTAAAGATTTATTATTTTAAAGTTAGAATTACACAGAGAGAGGAGAGAGAGAGAGTGAGAGAGAGAGAGAGAAAGACAGGTCTTCCATCCAATGCTTCACTCCCCAGTTGGCCGCAATGGCTGGAGCTGCGCTGATCCTAAGCCAGGAGCCAGGAGCTTCTTCCAGGTCTCCCACATGAGTGCAGGGTCCCAAGGACTTGGGCCATCTTCTACTGCTTTCCCAGGCCATAGCAGAGAGCTGGATTGGAAGTGTAGCAGCAGGGTCACAAACCTGCGCCCATATGGGATGCGGGTGCTTCAGGCCAAAGCATTAACCTGCTGTGCCTCAGCGCTGGCCCCATTTGGTAAATATTTTAATAACATGAGACCAAAATCATGGACTTAAATATTAAATCCGACTTCAAACACACACACACACACCCACGCACACACACACTACACCAAAATAAACAACAAAATACCGTTGCTCTTCAAAAGACATTATTCTAAAATTAAAACTAAGCCAAAGACTAGGAGAATACATTTGCAGAGATTATCTTGGAATTCTGTTAGAACCAAATCAAATGCAAAGGAAAAGCAAACAAACAAAAACTTTCATATCTCATCTCAATCATCTTGATATGAACTTTTCTAAAAGCTATATTTGAGTTGCTAATACTACTCTAAAGGCACGGATTACCTAAAATTCTGTTCAAAGTAGGCAGCAGAATAACATGATATCAGCTGTACATAAAACCAGTCTGAAATCTAAATCAGGGGTACCAATGCAAAGACTTCTTAATGAAAGAATACTTTTGCAGTATCTCTAGCCTATTTACATATCTTGAATGTCATTTATTTCACAATCTCAAAGTAGTTCTTCTATTTATTGTATTAATTAACCAACCGGTGTTTAACAGAACTTAATATATCAAATCACTTGTTAAAACATGTTTGGATAATGAGCTTTTGGTCTGAATATCTAAAATATTATTTTAGATTCAAGCAACCCTGGATTTTGTATTCTCTATTACCGTATTGTCATTTGATACAATGCAAAGTTTCTCTATCTTCTCTTTCTCATTCACATACACATAAACATGAACACACACTCAAATACCATGGTCTATATTATTGAAATTCAAATCAAACTACAATCTATCCATCACTGTGGCAGGCACCATGTCTAAATGTTTGGGTATGATCCTCTATGACATAAGGTAGCTCATATTCTAGAAAAGGAAAACAGTGTAATTTCAGGGTTGTTACTGTTCTCCATCAGAGTGTGTGCCTATGCATGTGTGTTTTTTGTGCATTGGGATGCATGTGTGTGTATGTGCATTGGGATGCATGTGTGTGTATGTGTATGTGTGTGTTTGTGTGTGTATGTGTGTGTGTGTGTGTGAGGGAGAGAGTGAGAGAGTGAAAGAGAAATGAGAATGATCATACTTCAAAAAGTATGTGGGGAAATGAAACTCAAAGATAAGTGTATTTTAGTTTCAAAAATTTGGAAATCCATGGCTAGTTTTTATAACACACATTTCCATGAACTTTCTGAAGATCCCTCCTAGGCATGAGTTCCAAAATTCTTGTACCAAAATCAGTTTCTCTTTTAATTTTATTTCTCATGAACTTTTTGAACTACACTTTGTTTTTTTCTAGGCCATCTATACCAAACACAATTCTTACTAGTTGCAGTTTTATTGTTTACAAGTTAACTACTTTGTATTTATTTGTAACCAAAAAAACTTGTATTATATTAGTTGTTTTGCAAAGGAAAATAAACACAGTAACTGTTTTTTATTTACTAAATAAGTATTTGTGACAAGTTAAAGAAATTAAATGCTACAAGTAATAGAAATCGACTTTGTTGAAAATAAATTTCTTTTAGAATGCAGAGTCCAATACAAAACACATCAAAATATCCTGTTAATTTCTGGCAATCTACTAAAACATGCCTGTAAAAATAGTCAGTTATACTTATTTCCAATGTTTAAGTTTCAAGTAACAGCCTGAACAATAGTATGAAAGGAAACAAAACAAGAAATACTAAGCTGATCTTCTGTAAAACTTTATTTTATTACTTTCAATTCTCGATACATTGAAGGAAAGAGTCTATCTCTATTTATCTTCAAAGTTAATGGCTATGACTTGTTGACAGTTTTAGCAGATTCACTTAGAAGAACCTGAGGAGATTGCTCTGTGACAGTATCAGCAGGAGTTCTAACCCCCAGCTCAAGCAATCTATAAACCCAGCATGAGAGATCATGATAAAATCAGTTGTAAGACTCATGCAATGGACGAAATAGGTAGTATGTCTGCATTTTTCATGAATTTTGAGGGGAAAAGTGGCACAGCAGTTAATCACAGCATGATGACTTCAAAATGACTTGCTGATGAACTCCCAAAAAAGACCTCAGTAAATCATTGAAGAGCATTGAAGAGTATGGAGGGACTATTTGCTGAGTATAATTTAGCATGTTTTTCTGCATAGGCTACTTATAACGTATGATGTCAATTTGATACCACTCTTAAGAAAGGTCTAGATTCTGCTCTTTTGTTTATAAGTTTCATTTAGTTTGTAGGAACATTGTTCAATAATCTCAATTGGAAGGGAAGATTTGGAGACAAAAATCCATCATCATGAGATCTTTATAGCTTTTTTCCTACTGAAAGCAAAACTTTATTTTTTTAGGAGAGCTAAAAATGTGTCAGACATTGAGGTTGGACTAATATTCCACTTATAAGCTATTTGAGTCTGAAGCTAGTGCTGTGGCATAGTAAGTTAAGCCTCCACCTATGGTGCTGGCATCCCGGTTGGCACTGGTTCATGTTGAGGCTGCTCATCTTCCAATCGATTGCACTGGAAATTGGTAGTGGTGGGAGAGAATTTGGAGTGACTTGAGGAGTCAGAAATGAGAGAAAGATTCAAACACATTTTTTTATTAATTTTTTATTCTTTTATTTTTAAAAGATTTATTTGAGAGGTAGAGTTACAGACAAAGAGAGAGAGACAGAGACAAAGGTCTTCCATCTGTTGGTTCACTCCCCAGATGGCTATAACAGCTGGAACTGAGCTGATCCGAAGCCAGGAGCCAGGAGCCTCCCTGGCTTGTCTGGTTCTAGGTTCTTGCCTCCGTGAGAGAAAGAGATGTCCTGGAAAGCAATATTTACTTGTAGGAATAGTACATGTCCACTAGTGTGGGCAGTCTTAGGAAAGAGAATGAACTGCAATTTAGGATCATCCTTTAATGGGATAGGGGATTGTGCCTGGGAGGTGGAGTTTGGAGTGGGGCTCCAAGGGTATGTGATGATCTGGAGGCAACAGTCATGGCAGTGATTGTCTCTGTGGCTGCACAACATGCTTTGGAATCTAGGAAGTTTCATGGTAACTGTTGCTAGATTGAGAATTGAGGAAAAGGTGCATAATGGGAAGTGGGTGTGCAGAGCCTGCAGCCATGTTGGATCATCACAGAAGGAGGTGGGGTTTGTGCAGCACACATGCATATGCAGGTCAGGAGCTGCTGTTCCTTAGCTCCTCTTTGCTTACCAATACCTGACTATATCAATCTTTTTCTTTTTCACATTCTGTTCATTTCTAAACTACTCTGTGATTATCATCTTTTAAGTAATCATACATTAAACCACAGAGAAGAAGGAGACTTTGAAGTCATTATGTATAATTCTGTTGCTCATCAGATGACAAAATTTAGACTCAATGTTCTTAATTTCTTAATGTCATGAACCTAGTATGATGAGACTGATTAGAATCTACGGTCCACTCAAAGTGCTTTGTTTCCTCTAGTATGCTAAACTTGGATTAGATCCACAGTTTTATGTGCCACAAATTATTTAGCTAAAATTCCATACATACCATGTACAATTTTATCATGGATATCAGTTTCAAGCTAGGATTTTTGGAGAAATCACAACAACTAGCTTATTAACTGGTCTTAATTTAGTTACATATTTCAAAAGATATACTATGCTTTTTCCAATGTAATTGCAATATTATTTTATTCAGTTTTGGTCATCAATAAACTCAACAATGAATCTTTGATATATTTTTACCAACCTTAGAGACTATATTTGTGTGTGTGTGTGTGTGTGTTGAATGGAGGATGTAATAAGCTAGAAAACTGGAAACATAAATTCAAATTATTTTTGTAAGCTGATGATGGTTGTATAAATGTTTGGAGAAGTTAAAATTGGCAGACAAAAATTTCTTTATCATTAAAGTGAAGAAAATGGATTAAAAGATATTTAATTCCTTTTGGAATGAAAATTGTATGAATTCCATAATGCTGCTGAACGAGTAGTACTATATGGTTCACTTGCTTAGAATTTATTCAGGCACGAAAAAAATCAGCAGCATTTTATTAAATTTGATGAAGCATCAATGATCAGCATCAGCTTCAAACCACCCACAGATATTATAATTGCCTTGGCAGTCTTAACCAATTAATATCACATTTTTACAGAATTAAAGTATTTAAACTGTACTTCATGCAGAGGCCTGTTAAAATCACAGCACATTTTATTTTTAACAGTTACCATAGGAAACTTTATAACTGACTATAGAAATAAGAGTAACTTAATTAGCATAGTATTTATTCCATCTCATTTCAGTCAAGTAAATTACATGTAAGTCATATCTACTGAGGGCACTCTGTCTCATTGAAATTTTAAATTAAACAGACTGAAACTTCATTCCATATATTGGGAAATCAGGCACTCATGTTATCTCCAGAGTCTTTCTCTGGAGGTGTGGAAGAGCATTGTATATCCAGTTCAAGATTAATAATATACTTAATATGGGGTATTTAAAACATTTCCATTATTTCATCCTTTCCTTTCTGTCCTTACAATTTTCGCGTAGTAGTACAGTATTTTATAGGCAGCAATTTAATGAATTCTCTCATCTTTATATTCTTTGGCTGTTACCCCCAATGAATGATTTTTACTCTATGTAAAATTGATGTTGAGCTGCCTCATTCTGATTTAAACTTTTTTTTTTATTGGTAACTTATTTTCATACATGCTGTTTATTTCTGATGTTCACTGAGAGCTCTTTGCAAATGCAGAATGTCAGCATGTCTCTTGAAAAAGCATAACTTTTTCCAGAGAAACTATAGTGGTCAGGTAGTAGACATAAGTTTGTCTCTATTCAACAGACATGCAATTAATACATGTTATTATTTTGCACATTTTTGATAGGATTTAATGTGGTTAATTAAAAGATAGAAAGTGAAATAAAATAAGAAAATTGAGAAAACTAGTAGGATGATTTGATATTCATGTAAAAACACTCTACTTTTCTTTTTTTCTTTCTTTCTTTCTTTCTTTATTTATTTTTTTGACAGGCAGAGTGGATAGTGAGAGAGAGAGAGAGAGACAGAGAGAAAGGTCTTCCTTTGCCATTGGTTCACCCTCCAATGGCCGCCGCAGCCAGCGCATCTCGCAGATCCGAAGCCAGGAGTCAGGTGCTTCTCCTGGTCTCCCATGCAGGTGCAGGGCCCGAGCACTTGGCCATCCTCCACTGCATTCCCAGGCCATAGCAGAGAGCTGGCCTGGAAGAGGGACAACCAGGACAGAATTTGGCGCCCCGACCGGGACTAGAACCGGTGTGCCAGAGCCATAGGCGGAGGATTAGCCTGTTGAGCCACAGCGCCTGCCAAAACACTCTATTTTTCATAACTATTTTATAGTTTTGGAAACTACATTCTGAAAAAGATACCAAGCAACATATAAAATTCACCTTACTTACATTAATTAATATAAATGAAAATGTTTAGGGATATAACATGACTCCACATTAAAAATTAATTTTAGCAGATTCATAATAGAATTAGAGAGGTGAACTCTAATATTCCATTAAATAATTTAATCAAAAGTAAACCAACAAAGCTAAATTAACTTTAATTTAATCAGCCTTTTTAATTTTGCATTTTTAACCTTTAAATTACTTTGAAAATCCCACGTGATTTGAAGATTTGTTTTAATATTTCTATTACTTTAAGTATTTGGAAATGTAATAATTTGCAAAATGTAAATATTAGCACATTAAAATTTATTATTACATTGCATTTTTATGTATAAAAGATACAATTTAATACAGATAATTCTTAATTTTAACAAAAATATTTAGATCAGTAAGTATATAAGATTATGAGAGTCTTAGTTCAATGACAAATGAAACTGAAAAAGGGAAATGTGACAGGGATCTTTAAGAATGCCACTGATAGAAGGAACTGTAAGACTCACAATGTCTCTTTGGTCCATAGGGAGCCTATGGAATTAGGCTTGGTGAATAGAGGAGTTTGCCTAAACATTCTGTGGATTATAGGCTGTACAAAATAATAATATAATTTATGAGAAGTTTTCAAATACAAAGTTGCAAATGGTCACTGACTATGGATGGCATTCAAAACTGTCTACTGGTACCAATTTGCCTGTAGAAAAATAAATTTTACTGGGGATAAAATTTCGTTGTCACCCTCAGCAGGAGGTAACAGATACTCTGGACCTTTCTCAAACACTTTGCCTAATAATATGTGAATGCAGGCCAAGACAGCATCTCACCTGAGAATATTTGAGAATTACTTAAAGTAGCAATAATCAAAAGCAGATAGAAGTCATGATAAAGAAAATGTTGGCATTCCTGAAATTCATAAGCCTAAGGGAATAACATGGTTACAAATATTTTTTCAGAAAAAAATATTTTAGAAAACATCTCTATTACTGCAGTACGACATGATAAAATTTTAGCAAATCAGGTAAAATAAATTTACATTAATGAAATGTTTTTTCAACTAGTTAATCTTCCTCAAGATTCTTTCTGTCTATGAAATACAAACAATACCTCTTACACATGAACTTGTTTGAATGAAATGTGATATTTTATGTAATACCACTAAAGGACATGATACATGTGTAACCTTCAAAGTCATCTCTCCCACTCATGAATATATGTACATACACATAGAGAGAGCCTTCCCTTTCTACATATCAAATGTTCTGTGTTTGTGCTAGTAAAATGAAAGATTCTAAATAAAAGTATTGTTCAGGTGAAAAATAAATTAATTAAAGCTTTGAAGATAAACATGGGCAATTATACACTGAGGGACCATTGAACAAAAACCGGAACAGCTTTATTTAATAGTTATAAATTTTAATCTGCAAATGCAAGCCATGTATTCAATTTTAAACTTTGTAGTAGCTACATTAAAAAAGTAAAGAGGAATAGATGAAATTATTTTAACAATATATTTGATTGTAACCAACCTATCAAGAATGGTTTTATTTCCTTATAATTGACATTTTTACATCTTTTGTTTATAAATTCTCCCTGTTCCTTGTGATATGCTTCCATTTGAATTAGTCAAATTTCATGTTCGCACTAACTACATATAGATATTCATTATTGTCTTACACAATGTAGTTCTAGAAGGTTAACTTGAGTGACAAATAGTATTTACAGATGTGAAATATATTAATGTAACCAAAGTTGCCAAGACAGCACTAATGTTTGAATGTTTTAAGACTGAGTGAAAATATTGAAGCAATTTCTTTGGATAATCACAGGCTTAAAGTAAAATAATTTTACATTAAGAGATAGATACTTTAAAAAATCAAAATGTAGTTTTGACTAAGTTGAAAATCAAATACATTAACTTTTTGAATTATAATGGAAATATATTGCTAATTAATATGAATTGATGTGTTGTTGAAAATTTTACATCCTCTAGTGAATGATCTAATAAAATATATAAGCATTCATATGAAGAGCAAAAGACAAGAGGAGATAAGTCTTAGCTGGTAAATTTGTTCTTGAATACACCTTCAGGAATGTTATTTGGCAATTTATGAAATCTGTTAAAGTGTAATTGCTCATGATGGTATGTGAAATAAATTCAGTTTATTCCATAAAATAGAGTGAATTAGCTTATTTCATGGTCATTTTAGGTGCACCATAAAGATAACGAAAACATAAATTTTATTATTCAATAAGAAATCACTTTTATTACTTCTGATTGATAGTGGCTATAACCACCAAACTCTATAATCTGATGACTGATTATCTTTGCTTAGCACTATCAAATTTGCTTTCTATCACTCTTCAGAATATAATTACAAATCTTTATAAAGCTACAAAGTAAAATCATTATTATTTAGGAACACCCAGAAAAGGAAACAACATATTAATTCATAAGTGTGCAAATTAGAGAATGTCAATGTGAAAAATCTGCTTAGATTAGGCTGACATCAGGCAAAATCAGAGTAACTCCTGCTTTTCCTATAGTGCGGCCTATGAGGTGGTTTTAATATATTCTATTCATTGCTGATCTTTCTTTTCTGTATTAGCCTTTATGAAAATTCATGAATTAAGAAGCAGCCAATCTTACTAAATAATGTTTCTGATAGAGCCTTGGTATTTTAACATAGGAACCCATTCATCTGTTCAATAAAGCATTGACTATCAGCAATATGCAGTTACAGAGATATGTGCCTGAGGGACAATGAAGACTAGAGTAGAAGGACACATGGGACGTAATAATTACCAAGGATGGTGGCTGGATCTTCAGGCAAATACAGCACAGAATGACCAAGCTATGGAAGCCGTAAAAGAGGGAGAATTTGAGAACATCATACACCCAAGCAAGGTGGGTTAGGGAAGGATCCTTGAAGGAAATGGGAAAATCTTTTTGGGTGATAGTATATAGTAAGTGAAAACAAAATAAGGAAGTTAAGAGGATGGATGTCTCTCTGACTTTCTAGATTACTGAATTAATTTCTTGTTCAATAATGCAATTATAAAAGTGTAGTAAAATGATTCTCGAGTAAGTGTTAGAGTGTCAGATACATACCGTATCAATGGAAAACCCTTGTGAGAAAGACAGCATAGCCTACTCCATTCAGGCTGCTGGAACAGAATACCAACAGACTGGGAGGCTTAAAACAATGGAAATGTGTTTCTCACGATTCTGGGGACTAATAGCTCAGAGTGCCAGATCAGCTAGGATCCAGCAGATGCATATTGTCATCAACTTTTGTTATTCTCCCATGGCAGAGAGAGAACTAGAAACCTTGATGGGCTCTTTTATGTGGATACTAATAAAGGTATAGGTAGCCCTTATTACCTAATTACCCGACAAAGGCATCCCCTCCTAATATTACTACATATGACATTAGGATTTTATCAGAATTTTGAGTTAAAACAAATGTGAAGTCCATAATGGAAGACCATCTTTTCCTGACCATATATATTTCAAAAGTTTCATGCATTTAATTAAGTGCATGTGAATACTTAATAATAAAATTTAATTTATATAAATTAAATGCAAAAATTAACATGATACTTGGAGTTTGTCAATTTCTTAAATGTAGCATGGAATATAATCTGTACTAATCCCTTGGCAGAATTCAACTATATGTAATTCATCACACCGTTACACAATGTTGATTATGGTATTTTAGAGATATCTTTGTTATTTTCTCCTTTGTTTAAGAAACAAGATTTCTAAGAAATAAATCTTGACAACACAGGCAAATTTTTACCAAGTCATTAACAACAGAATTTACATAATTGAACTAATTTTCCTCAGTAATATGATTTTCCTCAATAGTTTAATATCACCGGATGATATAAATCATAGAGTACTCCAGGACACTTTTAGACACAAATACTGAGATGAACACAGTCCAGGTTCTTGTTTTAGATACTGGACATGGACTCCCATTAATCACTCTAATTCCATGTTTCTAGAGAATTCTGATGTTTCTTTACAGAGGGCAAATCACTTAGATATAACCTATATTCCATGAAAGCAGCCCCAGTGTAATAAATTGCTCTGGTCACTTACTGACTATAGTGGGATTTCTGAACTTTTTTGATTGCTGAATTCCTTTCACATCACAATATACTGTTTCAGATGAAGCCATTTATCAAATTGAAACAAGTCAGGGCATGATTTGGGGAGAATATCATTATACAAATGATTTTATATTTTTCTAATAATTAATGTAAGTTTGACTTGGGTGGAGCTGTGGACATAGACAGTTAAAAAGAATGAGCTAATCTGACATTATTTGCATGGTATAAATTCTGTTAAATTCCAGGTCCAATATTATGTTTTACAAACCAAACTGTTAATTTAAATCAATTACTTGCTTAAAGTAAACAAAAAAATAAAGTGGAAATGCTATTAACAAATCTCCCTCTATATTTGGCTTAATTTTCTTAAATAAGTTCTTAAAATTGAGAAAACTTTTCCTGTGATTACTAATTTGTGGCCCAGAAGTCCTGGCTGTCCTATATCTCATGAGTACAGGTACTTGGCAATTTTGGTTATTTCCTTTATTTTCAGTTTAAATAAGACTATGTCTATCTATATCTGTATCTACATCTATATCTATATCTATTATCTATTGATCTATATATATATATATATAGTTTGAAAGTATATTATAAACTATTACTTATATCATTACTTACTTTGAAAGTCAGAGAGACAAAGTTAGATACACTTAGAGAGAGGGAGATACCATCTGCTTGTTCACTCCTCCACGTGTCTACTACAGCCAGAGCTGAGTTGGGGGGCTGGAATCAGGAGCTGTAAATGTGATCCTAGTCTCCCAGTTTGGTGGCAGGAAACTAATTCTTGAGCCATCACTACTGTCTAGCAGGGCTTGTAGTGGTGGGAAGTTGTAACCAGGAGAATGAGCCACAAGCTGAACCCTGGCGCTCCAAAGTGGAAGATGTATGTCTTAATTTCTGAACCAAATGTCCATTCCAAAATTTAAAAAACTGACACTTTTGTGAGAAAGATACAGAATATCGATTAACATGACATGTAACATTAACATGACAGGATTCTACTACTAAATAATGTAAGTTGCCAGATTGTATGTATCTGTTTATGATTAATGAATTAAAAATTGCAGAATACTTCTTCAGCATAACCTGTGTGTGTGTGTGTGATTCTGAAATTATGCAGGATTTCAAATGGTACCTACTATATTTTTAGTTTCTGTAGAATTAGGAAAGACAATTACAGTTGAAAGTAAAATATTTTAGAATAATTTGAATCATCTAACCAATCTCCTTTTATGTTAAGTGTAAGTATTAGATGATTTTCGTAAGGTACTGTTAAAATGTTTTTAATGACATTAATCAAATAATGTTTATTCTTTTTATACTTAATGGATACATAAATAAAAGCTATCCCCTTTTATTTAGTCCTTCAAAAAACACTAATTCAAAGATAATTTTTTAAAGAATTTCAAACTGTAGTTTCAGATTACATTCTTGTGGGTGTGGCACCTTGTGTGACTGCACTGGACACATGCTCATGAAGGCAGCCCTGGAAATTAAGGTTAATAAAGATGTTGTAGACTACTCAACTTTACCTTTGTAGAGCAAAAAGGTCTATGGACTGCAGTAAAGGAAGGAGGGTACCAGGTATGGCTGAAGGATGCAATTTGACAAACACTAACATAGAAAATAACAAAATAAATTTTGAATGTTTTGAAATAGTTTAATAATGTATACACCTCAAATCACCAAATCCCCCTCCTTGATCATTTTATGAATAAGCTTTAAGTTTTTCTCACATAAAAGTAGAAGACCTAGATTATTATATTAAATTTTGTTAGCCTAGGATTACTCTCAGATATAAAACTGAATCTATCTTTGTGTAAGGTTTAGGTAGATGGGCTATGTATTTATGTTGGAAGGAGAATTCTGAGGCAGGACTTCATAGTGTGGGTTTAATACATAGTAAATCCTCTACATATTGTAGGGGGGTAGATACAGAAAATTGAAGTGAGATGCATAGGTATAGCATGAATTTAGATCATGGAGTTCAAATTAGCAGGAGTTAAATTGTACACAAGAGAAGCCAAGAGCCTGTAATCATAGATATTACATTTCTTGGAAATGCGTTGGGAACAGAACAGATTGAATAGTTGTATGAATTTCCACTGAATAATTCTTAATCAATACAGCAACATTAAAATGTTTCTTTTCAGGAGGTATTTTGTCATGTGAATAGAATTTTATAGTTGTTAGGAAATGGCTTCACTCATCTTTGAGAAGTTTCAAATATTGATATTACAGTAATAATAATTATGAAGATATGGTAATAATTGATAAATATTAAAAGAAAACTGAGACCAGCTCAATTTAAGATAACCCCAAGTTACTTGGGAGAAAAACTTCTAAACTCAGCAGCACTCCAGACCACCCTTACTGTGGAGTGAGCTGCTTTTATAACTAGAAAGGCAGAAAATGAATACAGATATGACCTGATTGGTGCAATCTGGTGACTGAACCATTTGGGCATGGTTTGATAGCCTAAAACATGGGTTTCGTGGAGGGTTCAGTTGATATGATAAATTGGGACTCAGTAGACTAGCCAAGAGAGTGCATGGTTAGGTTTGGTTACAATTTTCTTACAAATCAATCTATTCAGCACTTTACTGCATATAGGTTGCCCTTTGCACCAATTCATCATTTATTCTAGTTTAACATAACATAATTGATTTCATTGAATACAAACTTATAGAATTTAGTTTATTTGAGCTTACTAGAATTTATGGTATGGAATCACAAAAGATAAAAAATATTCTACTTCTTTGTGTAACTATTTTTAAAAAATAAATTTTGAAATAAGTATCATCACACCAGATTTGTTTTCATAGAATTATTCTTAGATTATTTTTATTTTTGGTAGTTTGTTAATAGCGGGTAACACCAGTGTTTTTATAGTTTAAAGTAATAATAAAATATTCCATCGATGAGAATGTGAGATCCCTTAAGGTAGAATCAATTATCAGAGAATAGTCATGCTTTTATTTTACTATTTTCATGAAATCACCAAATAAACTTATTTTCAAATTTAAAAAATATAAATCTATCATTTTCTGATCCTATTTTGAAAATAAAAGATAAAGGTTAATAGTAACTTGCCCTTTGTATTATTCATCTCACTGTAAATACAGTTTGATAACAGATTCTACAGAGATATCCACAGAATACAAATTATATATCTTTGATAGAATTCCACTAAAATTTATAAATCTTATAAACAAAATAATTCAAGGCAGTTGTAATGATGATTATTATTTTTTAGATAAAATAATAATCAATTATATATTTCTGTGCATAGCTTTGTTCACCTCATTAGTAACGTTCTCACCACTCATCTTTATAGTTTTTAAGCTTCTCTTTTTGATTGAGTTCCTTGAACTCTTTCTCTTACAAGTCCCAAATTCCTAATTACATCAGGTGGAGATCTTATCTCTACTTGCTTTCTACATTTTCAACTGGACAACGCTGTTTCATACCTATGTGTTCTTTTCTTTTTTCTTTTTTTAAGATTTATTTATTCATTTGAAAGGCAGAGTTACAAAGAAGCAGATGCAGAGAGAGAGAGAGAGAGAGAGAGAGAGATCTTCAATCCGCTGGTTTACTCCCCAATGGCCGCAAAGACTTGAGCTGGGCCAATCCAAAGCTGTGAACCAGGAGTTTCTTCTGGGTCTCCCACACTGGTGCAAAGTCCCTAGAATTGGGGCCATCTTCTACTTCCTTTCCATGCCATACCAGAGAGCCAGTTCAGAAATGGAACAGCCAGGACTAGAACTGGTTCCCATTTGGAATGCTAGCACTGCAGGCAGTGACTTTACCTGATGTGCCACAGTGCCCACCCCTTATGTGTTATTTTCTAAACAATGATTGCTTTAGTACCAGAGAAAATAGAAAAAAAAATAATGTTTCACTACAAAGTATATTGCCTTATATGCATAAAATATAACAGCCTGCCCAGAATACATAAGTATATCCAAAAGTAAAACCAGAAGCAACTTTTGAATTCCTAAAAAAAAATTAAAAATAGTTGCTATAAATACTGCCAAGTAAAAGTTAAATCCCACTTAGATGGGGAGAGGTGCAATAGGCCGAATGAAGTTGAATGAGGTAAGTGGGAGAATGCTATGTCCATAAAACATATACATTTCTCAAGGGTCAGGCAGAAAAGGGCTTTTCTTTTATAGGAGCATAAAAAAAAAATAAAAATAAAAATAAAAAGTGTCCAAAAACGCCATGTGAGGAATGTGAGGAGCAGGGTAAGTGAGTGGCATGCTACGACAGGTCATCAGGAGTATTCCAGATCTGAATCCAGTTTGAGAACCTGTGCCCTTATGGGATGCTGGTACAGCAGGTAGCAGCCTAACCCACCACCCACAAAGCTGCCTGTCCTGCTAAACTTACTCTGAAAACATTCTATGCATGCCTTTTTTCTTTAACTGCTGGTAGCACACTCTTCAGAAGGTGTTTTATATTTATTCTCCTCCATTTAAGGACACCCTAGCCCTATTGCTAAATTAATGAAGTTATATTATGGAAAAGTACATGGCATGAGCATTATTTTTTATGAGAAATTCAGTTGTAGGACGAGCTGAACCATTGTCCAGGAATAATAACATCTTGCAGTTGTCATCCAGTCAAGCTTCCCTGCAGTGAGCATGAGCTGCTAGCACAAAATGTTTGTGAAGCCAATAAGAAAAGATCTCCCTTTTAGTCTGTGCCTTTTTGTTAGCATAATAATGTACTGGCAAGCAACTGATTCCTTTAAAACAGTGGGAACACAAGCTTTTATCTCCTACTGAAAGTTCACCTTTATGTGTGCCTGCTGCATTAGCACATCCAAGCACAGTTATTCTGTCCTTAGCATCTTTCATTCCTGTAGAGACCGAATCTTCAAATGTAGTGTCTTCCTGGAACAATAATGACAAAACAGTGACATTTCATCAGCTTTATAGACTTGTTCTGAGATCACATTTTCATCCACCTTGGGAGGATTGAGTTCCTCCTTTTCTTTGTGATCAGCAGATAGTTTTTTCAAAACCAAAATTTAATGCCATGCCTAACTTAATACAATAAGCTGGTTGAATAGTCAAAGTTCTTTTCAATATTCAGTTCATCATAATAAATCTTTGATTCAATACCAGCATACCATTCAGGATATGTGTTGTTGAGGGCTCCACTGTGTCAATACACAGTTGAGATCTTCATTTTTAGCTTTTTGTAGTGTTTTTTTTTTTCCCTCTATTTTTCATTAACTTCTTTATTCACTTTCAGTACAAAACTTCAACAACTTACCCTGGTTCTTCAAGTTATTGATGGTGGTCATTCCAACACCATATTCTGCTGTAAAAAAATTCACTCTTGCACTACTGTCTAGTTTCTCCAAATTACTACACTCTAGTTAAACATACAACTTCCTGTCACTGTCACGCATAATGGAATACACAGTCTTTTAAAACATTTATAATGATATCTATACCACAGATCAGAGAATAACAGCAGCAAACAAACACACACAAACCGCACAATGAATAGTACATGCAGATGGTGGTTCTTATGGGAGGCAGAGGGAACCTACTGTTGGTGCTCAGCCTGCATAGTTGCTATCTTATTACATTTTGTGGGCACGCTTGCACGGACGAATCTGGGCATGTATATACAGGGTATCCTGCAGCTGGAGGGGGCTGGGATGGTTTCTTTTTTGTCTCTTAGGGGCACTAAATAAATTTGTTCCATATCAGCCACCCATTACATGGAATCAGGAGTGGAACTAGATGTAACTACATATCAGTACTCGAAAGTTTCAGATCTGGAAAATTTCAGATTTCAGATTGAGCATGCTTGACCTAAGATTAAAAATGGAATCTGGAATCTGGCCAACAGTATTCTCTATACTAAATAGCCTCTACATTTTTTATATAGATAACCTGTATGTTGAAAGGTATACTTAATGTATCAAAACATGGGGTAATAAACTCACACATTCACACATACACAATACTGTAATCCCTAAAAGCAGTTTTTTGTAAGTTGTTAATAGAATTACTATTTGATATTCAGAAAAGAATATTTTGTCTTTTTAAATTATAGTCTAATGTTGGTAAGACCTTTTTATTAAGCACAAATTGAGTGATACATTGTAAAATACTTTTTAAACTATCAAACCTAAGTCAGCTGTCAATTATTGTCACAAAAGTCTCTTTCTATATTGATTTTTGTCATAGGAAATAGTTCTTTTACATATACAAAGCCAATTGGTATCAAAGAAGCTTCTTGATATAATCAGACACTTGAAAATAATTTGGAATTCAGAAACTAATGAAAACAAGTGAAGAGAGTAAAATTGCCTTTATATTTAGAATGAAGGTAACATATGTTTTATAATCTCTAGTAAATATCACAAATATATTAGTATAAGATAACATATTATTAATTTGATTTGTATAAAATCTCTTTAGTCTTTCCCACCATATGAGAATTTATGCTAGCTTCTACCATATTACAAAATCAAATATCTTTTGTTTCAGGTTCCAAAGAAGTTGCATTCCATCATCCACAATGCTGAGTGCTTGCCAATATGAAATGTTATGATTTTTCTAAATACTCTGTAGGTCTCCATCACAGGAATTTTGGAAACATACTTTTATTCTGAGCAGTAAAATTATTTCAACATGTATTTGAAGCAGTATTGTTGAGCTGTAACCAAGGTCTGACTATAGTTTCTGATAAATATGTTATTATGCTTGTGGTGAAAGAGCGGTCTGATTTCTAAGACAGTTTAAATCAATCCTTAGGGAAAATTTAAAATGTTATGCATCAGTAATAAAATATTGGAAAAGCAGATAATGTTTTTGATAGGAACATCAAAATTAAAAATTCAAATGAAATAAACAATTGAGTTGACTGATCCATTAACCTATAATACTCAGTAAAATAAAAGGTGACTTAGTTATGATTTAGAAAGACAAAAGAGATCGAAGCAGATAATTTTACAACACCACAAGTCAGTTTGAATATATTTCAAAGAAATATGGATTGTGTAACTTCAAGATATTGATTCATCAACAACTGTTAGCAATCAACCTCCAATAATCTTTGGAATCAAATTAGTGTACTATAAAAAAGATCTTTATTATCTATGTTAAATACCATTAGTAGCAAAATTTAAATTAATTCAGAATAGATCATAAGTGGTATATGTATATATTTGTAGTATTTAATATATTTAAAATTATATATTTATGTGTTTCATATATAGTTAATATATATAACAAGAAAGGCACAATTGCTGTTTAAGTTGTTTGTATAATAAGTAGAACAGTCCCACTTTAAAAGACATATTTCTGAAAAATGTGTTCTAATAAAATTTATGGAAAAGGAATATGAAAGCAAAGGAAAAATAGCAAAGAAACTAAAGATGTGAATACATTTGGGCAAGCCATTTCAATAATTTTATTGACTAAAACTTTAGAATAAGTACATGTACTAAATAAAAACAACACTAGTAATGCTTTACTAATCTCAATTTTTTGGTAATGAAGATTTTAAATTATCTCTAACTTTCAAAAGAAAATTCCTGCCTGCTAATTTAAAAATATGTGCCTACATTAATTTGGTTTTCTTCTAGTACTTACATGCATACTAAAATTTTATTTGTACTTGGCATCAGTTAAAAGAATTCTGTCTGATATTACCTCATTCAGATCAATGGACTTTAGAAATCTTGATTTCAGAAACACAATTGACTTGAACATTTGATGTATTTTACACTACCTTCAGTTCAAAAATATGAACTAACTAAAGAAGTATCAAAGCTTAAGTTTTTAATTTGACATATACTCTTTCTTATCATTAGCTCCTGGTGTCATTTAAAAATTTTTGCACATAGCATTTACACCACTGAAACTGGACAGTGGAGCAGGTCTGAAAGGTTGCTCCATTTCTTGGTATTAGTACTGCAATAACAACTCAAAGGAGAAAAGAGCAGTGATCTGCATCAGAAAACTTCCTTTTAAAATCCAGCTCTGTTTTTTCTGTCCCTTCAGGTGCTGTAATTCTATGCATAGGACTGATTAAAAACCCAAATAGCATGCCCCTTTGCTCCAAATGTAGATTTTTGTATGTATAAAGACATGGGAATATATCAGTTTAACTTACGTATGCAAAGATGAACACCCACAGACACAATGATGTTAAAAGCATGCTTCACACACAGTTGCATTCTATAGCGACAGCAAAGCATTATGAGTTGCTCTCTTTTGTTTTCATGGACCTGAGCTTACCCATCTGGTTGTATCAAATGCATGATAGAAAGTGTTTGAAAGATTATACCTCAGTGAGAATTGAATAAATAGACAGTTCATGAATATTGTTATTACTTTATAGAATTAAATTTTCATTTAAGTCAATTTTATTTCAAATAATATAGTTATTGTCATATTTTACAGCATTATTCTACAACAGTTATTTGTATTGATAATAAAGATTCATCTGACTGTGATTATATTTTCAAACACTAATTTTATATTGCTCTAAGTAGCTAGAGATACTACATATATTTGGTATATTGAAGCATCATTTCAATGATGTATACTTCCCTAAGTAAACATTGTCATTTGAAGTATTGTTATAATGCAGTGATGTTCAATATGAGTCTCTATACATATTTCAAGAGTTATTATTTTTATTTCAATCACTTTTATTATATTTGTATTGCACATTGTGGTTTTCAAAGTCATTTCATGTGTCTTATCTCGTTGATGTTTGCAACAGTACAGTGGGGAAGGTATAATATTGTTAATATTGTCATAAGTATCTAGCTGAGAGTGATTAAAAATACCTGGCCAAAAATATCAATATGAAGTGGCTGGCTTTTTCTATTAAAATTATCATAGAAAGGTACTTCAAAAAATTCATCATAAGATGGACTTAAAAGATAAGTCTATTTTCATGCAAAACCATTTTCAAATATATGCATAGTTTTTTTCTTAATATGTGTTTCGTATAACCTTTTGAAGATTCCTCTTCTTTGAAGAGTATTTCACCATTTATGTTTTCACAAGGATTCTCATTTTAATTTAGAAATTTTTATAACTAAAATGTAGTGTGTATGTGTGTGTGTGTGTTTACCATAGGTGAATACAGACAAGTTGCAGAGACAATGGAAAAAAAATTTAAAAAGCAGACTCAGACTTCAAGTCAGACACTTAAAAGCCTCAGTTTATTCATTGTCGGGGCGAGTGGCCATGGCCCGACATGAGATGCAGCAGGCTGAGGCTGTCCCTTATCTAATCCTGTTTCCTGTGCTTATTGTCCTGAAGGCTGAAGGCACACGATTTTTCATCCCACATTCTTGCAGGCAGGATGTGACTTCTGATGAAGGTTTATGATGTTCTTTGCTCTATCTGCAGAGCTTGTACCCTGATCATTGCTACTTTGTAAACTTGCTCTGTTCCTGTGCTATGCATGATTGCACACAATGAATGTTATGAATGTATGGGGTCTGGGGTATATATCCTTGTCTTTCTGTGTGCTCGGTGCTGGAGACTGAAGGGTTTCCTTAGGGAGACTGACTCCAGTCCCTCATCGCCGGGCCCCCTACTTTGGCTTGGAACGCGACGAGGCAATAAAGGTGATGATGAATTGACTGAGTGCTGCGTGTCTCCGTGTGGTTTGTCGGGTGGCCTCCGACAATTCATCAGTAATATGAGATCCTTGGACTATGTGAATACTTCAGTAATTTCCAACTCTACTTTTTGATTTCTATTTATTGAAGAGAGAGAGTGACAGAGAAAGATGGAGGGGAGGGTGAAAGAAGAGAGGAGAGAGGGGAGAGCAGGGAGAGGAAAGGGGAGAGGAAAGAGGAGTACAAATTGGCAATAAATTAGAGGTACCTCTTTTTCTGACTCTATACATGCTAACAATGGATTTATGCCCATGGATAATAAAAAAAAAAATTTTCAGTGTCCCTGACCTGACTGGTAGTTATAATTTCAAGAAAACTACTAACAATGATTCAACAAATATTATATAGCCTGATTAAGTTAATGCAAAAATCTACATCACTGTTATATGTATGTTACATGATTTATTTGGATTTAAATTTCTGTGGTATGTAATGATTCAACCTTTAACAATTATCATTTAATACTTAAATCCATTGTGTGCCAATAATTTTGGCTATCAATCATCTAGTCTGAATAAAAATTGTATAAAATATGAGAAGATGAGTGTGGTTCCTTAATTTCGACAAATAAACTAATACGAGATGTTAATAATTGGAAGAGGGGTGATATATAATTTATAAATTTAAAGCAATTTTGAAGTAAAATACTAAAAATGTTCAAAAATAAATACTTAACTGAATGTCAATAATTGGTAAATTTCTCTGATGCTATTAGAATTCTTAAACATGAATCCCTATATTTATTTGGTATTTCTTAGAAATTGTTTGATTAGTTCCTCCAAATTTGATTGTTTCTTAATTATATTTTATAAAATATGGAATTGCACTCTTAACTTCTGTAGCAATATAGTTACAAATCACAGTAAGAAAAGGAAATAAGAGTACTTCTTCTGTTACATTAACCAAAAGGATTCTAAGGAACATTGTTCCCTTTAGGTCAAATAATTTTAGAAACTGTCGAATCTCCTCAGTGATGCATGTGTGCTGTATTTTTAAGTTCTAGCTACAGGATTGGAGAAGCAGAATTCTGTAACAAAGGATTGGAGAAGC